>NC_056526.1:25169805-25262671 GCF_019175285.1 Sceloporus undulatus | reverse complement strand
TTGAAGGTTTCTACTGGTTGCTTTCTGGGGATAATAGTCGCTGAAGGTGTCCACTGGTTACTTCAGATACTACAAAAGTTGCACAGCCAGATCCAGGCGTTCCCATCCTCCAAGAGTATGCAAGAATAGACTTTGTTTGCAGGGAGGAGGCCACACAACCTTCTTGGCTCAAACTCTGTTGAAACTGTGTTGAAACTCGTCCTTCCCAGTTCCTCTTCTCGAATGTTTGCTTCCATAGTCTTCTCCTCCAGGCTTCTGGTGTCTTCTGTTCACCACTAAGATGACTACCTGTTGTTACTGCACTGCCCGGATTTTTCTTTCTAAGGTCCAGTTCCTCCCTTCGAGGAAGACCTTGCATTTTTTAAGAAACTGGGGTAGAAAGTCTGTTGGTGCCTCTTCCAGCAGTGCGCTCCAAAAGTGGTTCAGGGGAAAAGGCCTGGTAAAGCTAACTTTACTGTCCTGGGGAACTGGAGGGTTTCCACAGAGTGTGAGTTGTGAGAAATTATCAAGTCTTCACCCACAAAGAAAAGCCCACCTTGACAATGCTGCTTTCCTCTGGCATGTTAGGCTCTTCTTTTCCATTGTGATCCGAGCCTTTGTGCTGCTGCTAAAGTTTGGGCCTTTTCTTTGGCTCTACCCCATCACCTACGTCTCTCCGAGTTTTGCCTCGCTCTGGGTCCATCTTCTGCTAAAAGTGACGGAGTCATCTGGGCCCACGTTCATCAAGCTGGGGCAATGGGCAAGCACCAGGCGAGATCTTTTTTCGGAAGACTTCTGTCTCAAGTTCTCCAAGCTGCACATCAAGGTGACCCCTCACTCTTGGGATTACACCAAGCAATCTCTGAGGATGGCATTCGGGGACAGCTGGGAGAAAGTCTTCACCTTTGAAAGCCATGAACCTGTTGGGTCTGGTTGCGTTGCCCAGGTATACAAAGCTTATGTGGATATCTCTGCCCTTGGAGAACCAGCACTGAAAGATCTCTCAAAGGGCTCTGGGTTCAGTTCTGCCTTGGAATCTTGGCAAGTCTTTGGTTTAAGTGGACTCTTCAGGTGGCTTTGGAAGAGGAAGCATGAAGATCTTCCAGAAGGTTATGGTGACCATGGATTGCATTACAAAGACGGTGTCAGTGGAAGAGTACATTGGGATTCAAGTTCTGGATATCCAAGTGCATCATTATCCTATCCCAAGAAAGATCGACTAATTCCAGTGGCCGTTAAGGTAGACTGTATTAGCGAATGTGTAGTCGGACCTGGCAAAGATGGGAAAAGTTACTTGTTTTGATTACAGGTTTTGCATTTCCATGGGTATTCTCACAGCCTGCTTATGGCTGTATACATCTGTCTCTGGGTCTGAATCCTCCACTCCAAGCATCTGAGGAAGTAGATTTAAGTCTGTGAGCTTTCATGGACTTAAATCTACTTCCTCAGATGTGTGGAGTTGAGGGTTCAGACCCAGAGACAGATGTATATAGCCATAAGCAGGCTATGTGTGAGAATAGTCATGGAAATGCAAAACTTGTAGGTAAGGAGAAGATGAGGTGGCAAGTTCAATCTTGGTGATGAATGTTGGGTGAGGTGACCAGATGTCCTCCTACTCCAGGACGTGCCCAACATTTCAGATTTCTGACCAGGAGGAATTCCAAAATATCCTTCCTTTTGGGCATCACTGAGATGTGGCACTTTGTCCTCCTCTGCAGTTAGGACATCTGGTTCCCCAAGGCTAGCCCCATTAAAGATATCACTGTTGTGTGAATTTTGGATATGCTTAAACTTTGCTCCATACAGGGTGACCAGATGTCGTCCTTTTCTGGGACCTGTCCTACATGTCAACCTTTTGTCCAGAAAAGAGAACCCACCTCAACATTAGGAAGAATTTCCTGACAGTAAATGCTGTTCAACAATGGAACACACTCCCTCCAAGTGTGAATGAATCTCCTTCTTTGGAGGGCTTTAAACAGAGTCTGGATGGCCATATGCCAGGGGTGCTTTGATTGTGCATTCCTGCATGGCAGGGGGTTGTACTGGATGGCCCTTGAGGTCTCTTCCAACTCTATGATTCTAGGAGGAATTTCAAAATGCCCTCCATTTTGAGCATCACTAAGAAGCATGGATTTACAACTCCCACAGTTTCTGGGAGGCCTAGTAAGGAAATAAATAACCTTCCCAAGGCTTTAATAAAGGCTTTAATAAAGCCTTTCCCAAACTAAAGGCATACAGATGTTTTGTGTTACGACTCTTGTCATGCTTGCTGAATGATGGGACTCATAATACAAAACATTTGGATGGTGCTAAGTAGGGAAAGATACTAATCTCAATAGAGATTAAAAGTAATATTTCTGTAGCAGAAAGTATCTTTTCTTTGTCCTTAGATGTGGCATTCCTCCCTTGAGAAAATGACAGGTCAAAGATGGTACTTGTGTTCTGCAGTTCTTATAAATACTTGTATTAATGATGACATTTATGAATGATAACATTTATATTTCAAATCTGCCCAAGATATCATGACAGTGGGGACTTTTCAGTCCATGGTCTATCTGTAAAAAGTCAATTACTCTAAGCAATTAATTGATGGAACACTGCTCTCCTGTTTTAACAAAGACTAGGGGCCAAATACTTTCACGCAGTTTGTTTAAAGCAGACCTGGTGAACTAAATGAAAGCTTCACAAGAGCAGCATCAGAATCATATTCCTGTAAGAGAGATTGTTTTTAACATTTATACTACAACTATGATGATAGACTGCAGCGGCAAGTGATGACTTTCAAGTCAATAGGTTTGTGAAACTGATCTTTCAAATACCTTTGGCACTCTGGTTAGCTCCTTAAAGTTTGGACTAAAACCCAGAACAAATTCACTACCCTATTGATAGAGAAGCCACTGATTGTCTGGTTAAATGTGAGTACAGTATATTCTGAGCCCGTAAGAGATGATCTGGCTATCTTTTTTCCTCTTGTACAGGTGCTGCACCCTGGTTTAGTTCAACAAGTCCAAATGGATCTGTTCCTAATGAAGACAGGCAGTCGGTTCATTGAGCTTCTCCCAGGTGTGAAGTGGCTGAGCCTGACAGAGATTGTGGAGGTGTTTGAGAAACTCATGATTCAGCAGGTGGGAAGCAGTTTTAGGTACAAAAAACACTCCAGAAATAATCTGTTCAAGACCGCTTTAACTGTGCTGGCTCAATGCCAGGGATTCCTGGGAATTGTTGTTTATTGTGGCACCACTTTTGTGGTACTGACAAAAGTACTGTTCCCAGTATTCCCTAGCACTGAGCCAGGGCAGCTAAAGAAGTCTTAAACTGGATTATTTCTGCAGTACCTTTATTTTGAGTACTTGTTCTCTCAGTCTTTGCAATTCCCCAGCCCAGCCCCTCCCGTTTTTGTTTTTGCTGGCAAAATCAAGACTTCAAGGTACTTTTCATAGCCAATATTTTGAAGGCTCAGTTTGACAGAATTGTCTTCAGTGTTTACATAACTTTGGGCACAGACACAACAAAATGTTGCGGGGTGGTGAGCAAGACTCCAGCCCTTCCATCCATCCCACCCTCACTAACCATTCCATGCACAACAGCTAGCCAACATTATGCACTGACATTAAGCTGTTTAGATCCCCTCTCCCCATTTTTTTTGCACATACAGGACACTGATTTTTAGGGCATCAGATAATTGTTCCAGCTAACTCAGTGCTACAGACTCGGACTGCTAGTGACTGCCTAAACTAGTGCCAGGCATGTTTTTTTCCTAGCCCTACCTGGAGGTCACTGGTATTCCAAGAACTAACCAGCCTGGCCCTGCTTAGCTTTCAAAATGAGATGTGGCCCATTGTGTTCACGGAGGTGTGATGGTCTAAAGCAGTGGTTCCCAAAATTTAGTCCTCCAGATGTTTTGGACTTCAGCTCCCAGAATTCCCAGTCAACTTGGCTAATACTCAGGAATTCTGGGAGCTAAGGTCCAAAAGTTTAGGAACCATCGAAACCTAGGTTTTCCCTCAAGTCTTGATCTCTGTTTCTCTCTGTGTATGTGCGCCTTTTGTTGTTTTTGTGTGCCCTCAAGTCATTTTTGAATTATGGTGACCCTATCTTGGGGTTTTCTTGGCAAGATTTTTCTGAGATGTTTCGTACTGTATTGTCTTTCCTCAGTCTGAGAGAGTGTGACTTGCCCAGGGTGGGTTTCATGCCCAAGCTAGGAAACAAATCCTTGTCTTAGGAATTGTAGTCCAGCACCCAAACCACTACACCACACTGCTCCTTTTCCTGCATAAAAATTGGCACTTGATATGATGTGGTATGTATGATACTTGATTTCTATATAGTGGTTTCAATGCACTTCATTTGCATTGGTTTGGATTCAGCACAGCCAGTAGAGTGTTTCCCACTGGCTTGACTTCATTGATTTCAGTAAAAACAACAGCAAAGAGTCAAGCAGCCCTTAAAGACTAACTGCAACTTGTTTCTTTAGCTGCATGTACATCAGAGGAAGTGTGTTGAAGCCAATGAAAGCTTATTCTCTGCCCATTGAGCTCCGCTCGGCCACCTCCCTGGCCCAGTTTAAAAAGGGGCTTAAGACTTTTCTGTTCAAATCAGCATTCCCTGACACAGGCCCCAATTAGTTCTCTCTCCCCCCCCCCCCCCATGTCAGCAGTGGCAAGCTGGCTAGATTGTTTTAATGTAGATTGTTTTAATGTAGTTGTAAATTTTAATGTAATTGTAATGGTTGCTTTTCTGTTGATGTTTTATAATGTTGTACACCGCCCTGATTATATAGAAGGGTGGTATAAAAATAAAATTTTTATTATTTATTATTATTATTATGCCAAATAGAAACTTAGAGCCCGTACAGACAGGCCAAAATAAAGCTGCTTTGGGTCACTTTGGAGGTATGCTGTTTAAATGATGCATGTGTCCTAAAAGGCCAGAAGCCACGCCAAAGCCACGCTCCAGTCCTAAGGACTAGAATGCAGCTTTGGCACAGCTTTTGGCCTCTTGAGATTGAGATGCATGTGTCATTTAAACAGCATACCTCCAAAGTGACCCGAAGCAGCTTTATTTTGGCCTGTCTTTACGGTCCCTTAGATATTAGTTTAAAAACTGGAAACTGATTTCAATGGGAACAAAGTCCAATTGACTTAGGCTGCTGCCACAATGCAGAATTAATGCAGTTTGACACTGCTTTAACTGTCATGGCCCCATCCTATGGAATCCTGGGATTTGTAGTTTATTGTAGCATCAGAGCTCTCTGGCAGAGAAGCCTAAATAGATCACAAAACTGTAAATCCCAGAATTCAGTAGCATTGAGCCATGGCAATTAAAGTGATGTCAAACTGTATTCATTCTGAAGTATAGATGCAGCCCTATTCTGGATGCAAGTTACTATCTAGTTGTAATCCTTAGCGTGTAAAAAGTCACTGTTGTTGCTATTCCTAGTACTGTACAGACTACTTCAGCTGCGTGAGGTAGGCTAAAATGAATGCTAGTGATGGGCCTAAAGTCCCCCAGTGAATCTCATGGCATAAAGGATGTGTCTCCCCAATCCTGGACAGACACTCTAATCATTAAGCCATACTCAGTCACAGATTTTGGTCCCCAGTTCTTTCTTTCTGGTTATACCTGAATTTCTGAATCCTTTCTTATTTCTGATGTTGTCAGTGAGGTGATTTGTGGTTCAATAAATGGGTTTGTTTCTCCCCTCCCCCGAGAAAAAATGTTAGCTCAGAAGCTGAACCTGTATTCTGCTGACTTGGAAATTTTACTTTTTGGGGGTGAAAACTCCCACAATTCCCCAGCCATCATGGCAAGTGACTGTGGTTTTCCACTGAACGTTTCTACTGGTTACTTCCCATACTACAAAGGTTGCACAGCTGGGCAATCTCTGCATTAGGCAACTTTCTTTCAAATCCTTTTGCTGCTCCACATTAGATCGACTTACGGTATGAAGCAAGGAACCTGGAACGCTTCCGCTTCAACTTCCGAGATGTGGATTATGTAAAGTTCCCAATTCCGCTCCACACTTTCGTGACGAGAAATATACTTGTAGAAACCTTTGAGGTAAGATTCTTATCTGTGTAAAGCAGGGATGGCCAACTTATCTATCTCTAAATAGCTGTCGATAAGAGCAGACAGTTTATCAGTGATCATCTTATACAGTTTTAGGATTCTATTTGTATTGTTTTGAATGCATGTCATTTTTTTTCAATATATGCTTGTTTAAGGGTATATTTTATTTATTTAAATAAATTTTGTAATGTTTTTAATCTGTACGGCTTTTAAAATGTTGTTAGCTACCTTGAGTCCCATTATTTGGAGAAAGGCCAGATATACAGTGGACCCTTACCTTATGTGGGGGATCCACTCTGGACCTCCCCGCGTAAGGCGATAAATGCGTATGCCCAAGCCCCATTGAATATAATGGGGCTCGGGCACGGCAGTGCAGTGGTGCGCATGTGCCATTCATTGTATTGCTGCTCGGATTCAGATGCTGAAAGCCATGCACGGACGCACTGTAAATGAATATAATACAGGAAAAGAGATTCTATCTAAACATTAGGAGGAAGTTCCTGACAGTGGAGCATGCTGCCTTGGAGAGTGGTGGAATCTCCTCCTTTGGAGGTTTTTAAGCAGAGGCTTGATGGCCATCTGTGAGTGCTTTGGTTTTGTATTCTTGTGTAGCAGAATGGGGTTGGATTGGATGGCTCTTGTGATCTCTTCCAACTCTGTTATTCTACTTGATGAATGGATTATATCTTCTTCCCTACATTCCATTCCAAAGTGCCTATAGTGTATCTTGGAAGAGTTTGTCATAAAGAATGTGTGGGCCCTTCCTGATTTAGCATTATTTCTGTTTCAGGAGAGCAAGCCCATATCTCAGTATTTGCACACCAAGGGCACAATGGACCTGCAGAGGAAGTTAGCCAAGATGGGTATGGACATGCTTCTAAAAATGGTAAGGGGATCTCTTAGGATAGTGGCTCCTATTTTTGCCTTAATTTTTTCACAATGAGCCTAAAGGGGAAGAAATTGGTAGACATAATGTTATTTATCTATTGTTTTTCTAACCTGACTTTTTCCCCCAAAGAGTGCAGCAGCACTCACGGCAGCTAATATCATCATTCAAACAAACTGAAAACAGATAGAAACAAATTAAAACATATGTAGATAAAACCATTAAAACTATTCATTCAGACTCGCCACAGTAATTGGTAAAACAGTTGAAAAGGGTGGATGAAGAGATGTGTTCTCACATCTTTCCTAAAAGCAGTGTGAGTGGGAACTGACTGCAATTCTGAATATATTTCTCAGCATGGAAACGACATAGGAGATAGTCCTCTTCTATGCACCCATCTAGCAGGCCTCTACTGGTGATCACAGTCTCAAGGGAACCGTTCCTGAAGTTCTTTACATCCAGACAGGTTCTTCCTAAGTTAGGAGAGCTTTAAAAAACTGTGATTTTTCAATCCTTTAGGTGTTTGTGGATAATTTTGTACATGCTGATATGCACCCTGGAAATATCCTGGTCCAGGGAACAGAGCGCTTCCATAACCACCTTGAGGACCAGACAGCCATTGTGGATCTGTTGGACACATTCATTTTGGAAGTGCAGCCTTCTCCTTCGCCACTCCGACTGGTGCTTCTGGATGCAGGAATCATAGCTGAGTTGCAGGCAGCCGACCTTGAGAATTTCCGTGCAGTTTTCACGGCTGTGGTTTTAGGACAGGTGAGACTTGATTCCAAGGTGAGCCTCTCTGGGTATATGGGGAGCCTAGGGAAAACATGTCAGTAGTGTCAGTGCATATGCTCTGGGTTATGTGTCCAGCAGCCTTACACAGGTCTATATATTCATTACATTTTTAGCCTTGGTTCCTCCAAGGAGTTTAGGATGGCTTTTAAGGTGGATGAAGAGATGTGTTAAGGTTCTTTCCTCCCCCACTCTGTTTTTATCCTCAGAATAACCTGTGAGGCAGGCTGAGAGAGAACTACTAATCCAGGGGAGCCACATAACTGAATGGAGACTCAGAAATTTGATCTCTGGAGCATGCTACATTAGTATTGCTGTATTTGCTCTTTGATGTGTGACATAATTTGGATTCTTGGCTTGGACTGTTGACTTGTTTTTCTTACTGGGAATTATCTTACCTCTACAAAATAATAGACCTATTACTACCTTTTGTTCAGTCTCTCAGGGTCAGTGTAAGGTTGTTTTTTGTTCTCCTAAATTTTATTTCTGTTTATTTTCGTGCTCTGAGGAGAGCTGCAACAGCTGTGCAAATTTTGAAATATGTCTACATAATACATATTTACATAAAATACCCCTTCTGAAAAGGGAATTCTGAGAGCTTGATATTTGGTAGAATAGTCATTTATTTATATTTTACATTTATACCTGCCTTTCCTTCAACGAGTTCAAGACAAAAGCTTATGTGACTCTTCCCTTATTATCCCCAGAACAACCTTGTAAGATAGGTCAGATTGAGAGCGTGTGACGAGCCCAAGAGCATCCCACAAATTTAAAGCTGAAAGGAGTTTTCAGCTTGGTTCCTCCTAATTCCACTCCAGGACTCTAGACCACACTGACTTTCTCTGGTTGGTGGCTAAGTGCCAGGAATAGAATGACTTGCAATCTGATAAGCTCTGAGGTATTGCATATTACTGTGGAACAGCTTTTAAAGGATATGGATGCTCAAGATGTCCTTTTGGCACTGGGAGTAATGCATAACTTTCTCTTTCATACACTGGATAAAGAGTTGAAAATATGTGAGTGAATGATTTGTATATCCCTTCTGGCATTTCCACAGTTGCATTTGTGAAGCTGCTGTGTGCTAGTTAAGCAGGAAATTCCTTTGACTATTTAACCAGCCTCCTTTATTTTCATAGTTTTACACTGTGGTGTGCTCTGCTACCAACCAAGGTTAGCACTTGCAAGAGTTCTCTTTAGAGCTCACAATCAGAATTTCGAAGTAGTTTTGCAAACCTTAGTTAAGAGAGAGCCGTGGTTAATACTAATCATGGATATTGTTGAGGCAGATGTAACACTACACATGGCAAATGGCAATATATGGAGAACTTGTGCATTATAGAAGTGAGAATGGGATTGGATCACCAATACCCAATCTCCTAGCCATGGTTAAGAAACCAGGAGTATTGTGTTGAACATTTTAAGGATCTACATCATTGGCTTGTTCTGGCCTTTGGTTTTCAAGCTACAAGGTTGTTAGGCACGGGATATGAATTTGAACAAGTTACTGATGGAGATTATAAATAGAATGGTTGGTTGTGGGGAGAAATCCTCTGGAAGTTTTGCTTTTCAAGGAACCTAACTGGTGTCTGACCCAGCTGAGTAACCAATCGTTATGGTTTCTTTCACAGGGGGAAAGAGTGGCAGAGTTGATTCTTCATCACTCCAGAGCTAACCAATGCAAGGATGTGGAGAGATTCAAAGCTGACATGGCAGAGTTAGTGACAGAAGCCAGGAGCAACACTATAGCACTTGGAAAGGTCAGTAGTTTGAATTAAAGCATGGCTTTCTATTGAGCGTGTATGCTTTAATTCAAAGCATATGGTATACTTTCCTGAATGTGTGTACAATTTTTAGATTCCTGTCTTTTGATATCTCAAGGATCAGGTGAAATTTACAGCAGGAACAGGCAAAGTGTAGCCCTCCAGATGCTGTGCGGTTGCAAATCCCATCAACTCAGACCAGGATAGCCAATGGTGAAGAACGCTGGGAGCTGCACATAAACATCTGGAGGATCATACTTTGTCCTATATACCTGGTTCAAAAAAATTCAGAACATTATAATCACTAAATTAAAGCCCATGTTATCTGTAGAGAAAAGGAATAGAGAGAAGGTGTTCATAAATCTATAGATTGCATCACGGAACCTATGGCCTTATAAATGTTTTAGACTTCAGCTCCAAAAGCCCCAAATGGCATGACCCCTGGTAAGAGGTTATGAGAATTGGAGTCAGAACATTTGAAAAGGCACAGTTGTCTACTTATATAGATGCCAGAAGCTCTTTGCCATAGCCTCAGTTAAGTCACACTACCCTATTTTTTCTTGTTGATCTGTGCCTTCAGGTTAATTCTGACTTACAGCAACCCTACTATAGGCTTTTGTTGTCAAGATTTATTGAGAGGGGGTTTGCCATTGCCTTTCTCTAAGTTTGAAAGTGACTTGCCCATGGTCATCCAGTGGGTTTCCACGACTGAGCAGGGATTTGACCCTTGGTCTTGCAGAGTCCTTGCCAAACACTCGGATCACTACCCCAAGCTGGCCGTAATATCCAGGTGTTTTTAAGCATTCAATATGTGAGGAGGGAGCATGCTATCACACTCTCTTCTATTGTTGCCTTGCTCACAGGAAAAGCAATAGGTCTTAGGAGGAGATGTCGCTATGAAAATTCTTAGCATAAACCAGAAGACAGGAATATTAGGGTCTTGGCTCATGTGGAGAGCTTCCATGAGCAGCCGAGTCTCTTCTCCTCAACACCTTTTGCTTTTCACATGAGTAAACACATGATGGAGGAAGGTTGAGTAAATATAAGAAAACTTGAACAATGTCACTGGAAACATGGGGCAAGATCTTGTACTGGAAGACACACCATGTAATTCTATACAGACAGAACTATGACACATCTCCCCCTTGCAACCCCAAACCCAAATTTCTGCTGCTGCAGCAGCCTCTATCCCCCATCACAGTCATTTTCTGAGAAGGGATGCTGGTGGTGAAACACCAGGCTATGTTTTTTTAGCAAGACACACAACCACAGGCGTCCTCCCAGACCTCTTGAGTCCTCTGGAGGATGATGTCATTGCTGTGTATTCAGTTAAAGGGACATAGCTAGATGCTTCTCTTCCCCCAGCCCAGCATGCTCACTTGGCCAATAAATGACTGTTGGAGGGGCTGAAACAACTAAAAGGTGTGCTTGGAGTGGGGGAATTTGATTGATGACTGATCAGTAGAGCATTCCAACCTCTGCAGTGTCTAAACAAATGAGTTGTGCACACTTAAGTTATTTTATTTACTTATTTCATTTATATGTTGCCTTTCTCCCAGAGTGGGGCTTCAAGTGGCTCCATGACAGAGTAATTTAAAACACCTTAACAATAATATTTAAAAACAATTACACTTAAGTTGAACTTATGTCTGTGTAACTGTGTAACTGACTAACAGGATACTAGCCATAATTTTCAGTTTAATTTTAGGATCTATTAAAGTTATTGCTACGTTATGGTAACTAGGGCATGCTGGTGCATTACACAAATGGCATTGTTAACTTTTTGCTTTCCAGCTCCAAGTTGCACACTTGCTGTCCAGTGTTTTCAAACTATTGATGACCCATCAGGTGAGATTATCTGTGTGATTTACTTCTTTTTCACTATTGCATGGTACCATGCTAGCAAAAGGATGTCCAATTGATCTTGAACTCAGAAGTCTTAGGATTGCAGAGTCTGCATTTCCTGATGCTCGCATCCAAAATCCAAAGGTTCCCAGAAGCAACAGTGCAAGTTCAACGACTAAACATTAAGTCCATCTCCCTTAGTACACATACAGACACAGGAAATCCTCCACAGGCAAGCTCTCAGAGATGTCACTGAGGATTGTTCTCATACGTCAGAGATTTGAGGGTTAGAAAAGGGTTCAAAAGATTGAGTTATTCTGGATTCTGTTCTTAATGCAGATTATGTATCTCTGTGGCTTCTTTTCCACTGTCTATAACTACTGGATGCACATGAACTGAGGAATAAAAGCCTGTCTCTGTTTCTTTAAGCCCTTTTTCAAAATGTCCTTCCATACTACATAGCATTTAAGAACTTGATTGCTACTACTATTTTGAATCATTGGCCTGTTACAGACTGCCAAAATAAAGCTGCTTCGGGTCTCTTTGGAGGGATGCTATTTAAATGATGCATGCATCCTAAGAATCCGGAAGCTGCACCAAAAGCTGCACTCCGGTGCTTAGGAATTGAGTGTGGCTTTGGTGTGACCTCCGGACTCTTAGGATGCATGCATCATTTAAATAGCATACCTCCAAAGAGACCCGAAGCAGCTTTATTTTGGCAGTCTGTAACAGGCCATAGTCTCCCTTTTTAAAGATATTTTTTTTACCAAAAATAAATATATATATATGTGAAGAGAGTTAATTTGTAGGTTATCTTGCTCTGGAGAGCCCTAATTACCATATGGCTGAGGTCCAGGATATCTGAAGGAGTATATGTTCCAATATGAGCTGTCTGAGCTTTAAGATCTTTGAGAGGGGCCCTTTTTTCAGTCACACAACCTTCCCAGGCATGTTTGGTGGGCACACTGGAGAAGGTCTTCTTGGTGGCTGCTCCCAGACTTTGGAAATCCTGCCCTTGGGAAGCCCTTGGCTCCCTTCTTGCTCTCTCTCCACCAGCAAATGAAACCTTTCCTTTTTCTAGTTGGCTTTCAGGAATTGACTGCAATGAGATTTTAATGCTTGTGTGGTTTTGATATTTTGTGTTTTATTGAATTATAAGTAGTTTAATGCTATAGACTGTGTAATTGATTTTTAATATAATTTAGATATATTTTTACTGGCTTTTTGTATTTTTCATCTGTTCTGGTTTTAATATTCTGTAAGCCATCCTGAGTCCCAGTATTGAAAACAGAATGGGATATAAATGAATATAATAAATGAATAATTATAACAGCAGGAACTTGCATTCATTTTACAAGATTAGTAGCTAGCTTTTACTTATTTGGTGCTTTTTGTGTTTAAGGTAAAACTGGAGAGCAACTTTGCTTCAGTTGTCTTTGCCATCATGATTTTGGAAGGCCTTGGCCGCTCCCTGGATCCTGAACTGGATATCCTGAAGGCAGCTAAACCTCTTCTTATCAAACCATCAAGTTCTCCTCTGCAGTCGCAATAGAGAGGTATAAGGTTTGGTGGTGCCCTGGAGTAAACATTTGGGACTATAAATTGGAAAAGATATTTTGTTAGACCAAAGCTTCACTTGCCATGCTCATTGTAGGATTCTGGGAGCTGGACTCTAAAAGAGTAACACTTCCAAAGTACCAGTACCCTTATCAATGATGCCTCCTCCCCAAAGGGAGCATCTAATCAGTTGAGCTTACTACTAGTCTCACACTTGGAGAAATATTTTAAATTAAAACAGTGTGCATCTTAAAACAGTGTGCATCTAGCTCCTGCCTTGGCTAGTTCACGCTAGGCTCTCTATACTGCAGCATTCTTTTTTCCCACTTCCATCCCCAACTGTAGAGCCTTTGGCAGTAGGTGCTGCTCAGGTTAACCTCTTTAGACCTGAATGTTATTTGAACCTGAGAACATATGACTTGGCTGAGAACCACTGTTCTGCTTACTTATCTCATGAGGGAACAGTGCTCAAGAGCTCAAATGTTTCCACTTGGATTCTGTAATAGATCTTTAATCCTTTAGGGTGGGGGAGAGGACCCTTCAGACTGTGGGCTTAATCTAGACTCCTGAGGGACACTTCTGCCCATGGCCTTCTCCAAGGATGCTTCTCACCTTGCTCTGTCTTCTAAGCAGCAATAGAGGTAATGTTATCTCTGATGAGAGACTGGAGATGATAGCAGGGACTGCCCCACCTAAAGCAACACCTGCCAGTAGATTGAAGATAACAGTGGGAAGTTTTGTTTATCCCACACTGCTGAATGGTTAGGAAAAAGCACAGGGAGGGAAAAGCTTCCTGCAGCCCATGCTGGAGTGCATATGCAGCAAGGCACCGCAACTCTGGAGCTGGTTATGTTGTGGTGTTGTCATGCTTCCGAATGTGGCTTCAGTGAGGATTGTATCTAGCTATATATCTAGCTCTAACTAGTTCCCCACCCCTGACTACAGAATACTATTATTCTGCATGCCAAAGGAATACTTTCAGCACCAAGAACTATACTGGCAGCGTACTTTGATACAACTGAGAATTAGGAGGTATTGGTCAAGATCCTACATGACTGCAGGTAGAGTAAAAAGTTCCACATGTGTTGCCAGTCTCAGGGTTTAACATATTACTATGATAGCCACCCCACTCCCATTGCTGATAGGGAATCAGAGAAGCATCTGACTTTTTTTCCATAGCAGGAGACAAATTGAGACATCGTCCACAGACATCCACTGGAGTCTCCTTGAGGGTTTAACCAATATAATGACATCGGCCTGCCTCTGGCTATGGGGACATAGTCAGATGCTTCTCTGATTCCCTCTACTCTCTACCAACAACAGAATGGAGGCAGCTACTGCACTGACACAATGAGATTTGAGGGGGCTTTGGTCATTGGGGAGGGAGGGAGGGAATACTAACCTTTGTCTCAACCAAAAAATGTATACACAAGTGTAACTTACATTTGCATAGGATGCTGCCCTGAATGTGTTGGGATTTCTAAGAAATCCGTTTTAGAAAGGTGACTCTTCCAAACAGCTGGAATAAATGAAGAGCCTGCCTGCTGCAATCAGTGTCAGAGAAATCATGCTATATTCAGCATTTTCCTTGCTCCGTTATAAGGAAACATATAAGGGCAAGGGGCAGATTCTATGTCAAACTATCAGTTTTCATATTGAAAAGCAAACAATATTAATTTCCTATTTGTGTAGTGCATTACAAGAAACTCAACTGAAATCAATCATCCATGTTTTGTTTTGTTTTATTTTTTTAAAGCTCTCAGCCATTTTCTGTGCAGCTGGCTTGTTAGCCCTACCATGCTGAATGAGGACTTTACAAGGGAAAAAGAAAATATGTTTCCAACCTCTAATCTAAAAAGCATTTGCAATATGACTTACTTAATCTTCTAAATTGCACTGTGTTGTTGGTGACCAAAGTATTTGGGTTGTTTTTTTTTGGTTTTTTTAATTGATGAGTGTCTAAATGTAACCATTGCTAGTAGAAAAATTGGAATTAATAATAAATGGTTAAAAAAAAGGTCTTGAGTCTGGTTTAGCATGAATGAGAATGACAAGTAATGCCTTTCTTCCACTTTTTAAAAATCAGACTCTATATTGTGGAGTGTGTGCCACAGTGATGCATAGACCGGTGGGCCACAAATAGTTGTCTGAAACTTTTTTTGTGGGTTTAGGTTTTGTGGGGTTGGTAATGCTCTTTGAAGTCCCAGCTGTTTAGCTTAATACAAGGGGAAGAAATTGAGACAATGAAAATAACATTGTCATGTATTTTATTTGTTTCCTACATTTATTTCCCATCTTTCTTCCAGAGAGCTCAAGACAGCATATATAACTCTCCTCCCCTTCACTGCATCCGGACATCAGTGCTGTGAGGGAAGTCAGCCTGAGAGAATGTGATTAGCCTAAACAGTGAATTTCAGGGCTTAGGTCTAATCTGCACTGCATAAATAATGCAGTTTGATACCTGGGATCTGAAGTTTTACAAGGTTTTTAACCTTCTCTGCCAAAGAGTACTAGTGCCTCCCAAAACTACAAATTCCAGGATTCCATAGAATGGAGCCATGGCAGTTAATGCAATGTTGAACTATGTTAATTCTGCAGTGCAGATGCAGGCTTAATGGGGACTAGAACCTGGGTCTCCCAAATCGCAGCCCAGCACCCTAGCCATTGAACCAGTTTGATTCCTTCACTTTTCAGCAGGATATAGGAGTAGGAAAAGCAAAGCAAACTGCTCCATCGAGGGCTTTCTGCTTGTTCCAAGAAGAGAAAATATGTAAGATTTTACAAGGAGTTTCTGAGAGATATAGTGGTCTGCAGGGATGGCAGGGGATCTAACTTCATGAGTTGGGGAGAACGTTCAGGTATGACTAAAAACAACAGGGAAGGCCCCATTAAAAAGCATTCACTGCCATTGGAAGCTCCCACCAAAGGGTCAGGAAAACAGGGCAGACTTTATGTAGCACCTAAAATATATAAACAAAAGGACCGGGAGGAAATTTGTAATGGTATATGCATGCAAACTAATTGGAGTAGGTGGCACTGAGCTAGAGAGAATGATGACTTAACTAAATATAAGAAAGTTTCTTAGCCCATTAAATACCATCAACACATGATTTACACTGCACCAGTATGACCAGATTTGATCTAATATATGCTGTGGAGGCTTGGATTTTTATTATTATTATTTAAAAGAAAAGGATAACAAATATTGTTACATATTAGTAGCTTAAACCCCCTATGCCCCACCCCTCTTCTCTCGAACTTACATTGCATATTGTATTGGTTTACATTTTTGTAAGACAATAATTTTTTAAAACTATTAATATTTATCTGCTCAATTTAAGTGCTATATCTTTCAAGTACATTGTCTAAATGGTGTGAGATATTAAATTATGTTTAACCACTTTCTACATCAGAGGTTGGGAATGCATAGCCTTCCTAATGTTCTCAGACTGCAACTTTCATCATCCCTCACTACTGGCTTTGCTGCCTAAGGCTGATGGAAGTTGCAACAATGTTTTGGAAGACCACAGATTTTTCACCCCAACCTACTATTATTGATATGGGGATTTTGACACCAAACAAGTTGAAATCAGAAGTAAGAAAAGAAAGAGAATTTCACTGCTGGCACAGTGTAATATTAGCCCTTTGTTGTGTGCGGCCCAGTTTTGAGTTTATATCTTCCCTTTTCCCTCTGTTAATCTGTTTTTGTCAGGCAATAGCTCTCTTCTAAGGTTTGAATACCCTGACTCTGTTGACATCCATCTCTCTCAAAACATCATGACATGCCTCTTTCTTCCCTAAAATCAGAAGAGGAAAGAGCCCTTCAAATTGGGAAAGGTTTCTTCAAAGTAAAGGAATCTTATGAGCTTTTACATCTCACCAGCAGTGGTAGTTTTGGGTAGGTTAAGCTTGGTAATTCAACTTAGAAAGGCTCACCCATTAAATACCAAGCAGTGCAAGAGTTAGCAACCTACAGATGGGAAGAAGGATGTCCATACCTGTATGGATGGTGAACTGGAGCTCCTCTTGAGGCACAAAACTGATTCAATAGCTGAGCAGTTTTTCTTTAATGACTGGTTTACCCAGTCAAGCTTAGCTTGGAGTTGGGAAGCATCTCTGATGTGTGTTTTCTGAGAAGAATTTCTTTGGGAAGGCTGGCCCAAAGATTTCTTTGTGCTGGACTGAGAAAAGCCTGTCATGCAAAAGAAGTCTAACTCATTATTAGGGTGATGGGTCATGAAGAAATAACACAGGTGTGATGAAGATGAACCAGAAAACACATGAATCTCCAGGAGTAGCAAAATTGTGGGGATCAGTGTGCTTTGTAAGACTTTGTAAGTCAGCAGGGCCATTTATAAATTCTTTAATATGTCTTTACAGCCCTTCACACATTTAGAATTGCAACCCCTTCCCATTGACCATGTTGGATTCAGTTTATGAGAGTTGTAGGCTAGGATATTGAGAGTGAAAAATCCTCCCCCCCCCCTCCTTTAGTACAGCTGACTGTTTTGATAGACTACTACTTTGCTTACAATTCCTTGTCTATGGTGGCAATCCATTACTATCCCAAAGAAAGACCTCTGTGTCCTGAGGAATTGTTTAGCAGTGATTCTTTTCTTCAGAAGTAATAATAATCCTTCTTATATGGTTTGTGTAGGGCAGTGATATCATGGAGCAAACGGGTACCATTAGAATATAAGCTGTCATCATGTTGGTGTTTTACATATGTAAGTCCCCTTATGTGTGCAACTGTACTTTTTTGGACAATTGATAGCATCTGTGTTCAGTAGAAACTATAAAAGCAGAGTTATGCATGTGGTGCCATAGTGCATCATCACATATCAATTGTATAGTTGCACTTCTGACCATGTGCAATTCTGTAACAAATTGGCATAGCACAACTGAAGTGTAACTGTGAGCGTAAAGTTCTGCTATGCCTTTTTCATTTAATATCTCATTTTCAGGGTTGGATCAAGACTTAGGTATGTCTTACTCCCCACAGTAGCCTCTACATTCATCCAAAAATGCTACAGAGAGGGCTGGGGAATGTGGTTGGATAGAACAGTCTGTGATGTGAAGCTCTCAGAAAATCAGGCAGAGGCATCTTTGATGAGTAGACTTATGCTTGTGAAAGGTTGCTTCCATCTGGTTTTGGGGGATCTCATTTTTCTGCACATCTCAGTTTAGTTCAACTGTAAGGGTCCCTGGTCCTCTCTGTAGCAACTGAGGGAAGGGAGAGTCCTTTTCAGCTGGATGAGTTGCATATGTCTAAATCTAGATCCAACTTGTTATTTTATTTATCTGTTAAAATTATAAGCAGACATTCCTCCAAGGAGCTGAGAGGGACATATATGATTCTCCGCCCACCTGCCCCCCCCTGCTGCCCCATTTTTATCCCCACAACAAGCATGTGCAGCAGGTTAGACTGCGAGGCAGTTACTGGCTGAAGATCATCCCATGAGCCTTATGGCTGAGCAAGGGATTTGAAACCAGGCTTTCTCAGTCTTAGTCTAACATTACATCACACTAGCTCTGTTCTATGTGGCAATGTAACATGCTGACATAGGAGAAAATAAGTCCACCAGTTCAGGCACCAGGGAATATTTATAGCTGGTTACTGGTTACACACTTGGAGAGATCCACCAAAGCAGTATCAGACGAATTCTAGATAAGAGAAAATGCTGCTCCTTAGAGCATAGCAATGTTTGTGCAATAAACTAGTGGCCTCAGCAGCAGTCCTGACCTCCCTCTTTAGAGGAAGGAGCCAGATGTGCAGCTCACTAGGAAATGGTTTGGCAAGGCAGTGGGTGGAGAAGATGAAGGGGCAATGGCAGATGTATTTCTATGAATCAACTTCCTAATCACCTTATTCCTAAGAAGGGAAGGTATCTAAGAAGATCCCAGAAGCCCTCTGTTCTTGTTCACATTAAACATACCTTTCTGTCTTTGCTGAATCATGTGTTTGCCTGTGTTAGTAGCTACATCAACCGTAGTGGCAGAAACTTCCCTTAGATTTTTGCTTAGATGGTCCTGTTGAAATTGATAAAGAATGAAAACCCATAATGATGGAAACATTTGTTTATCTGATGCTACTGAATTGCATTTGACAAATTCTAATAAAGAAAATGAGTTTGTTATATTACATTATCATCACTACACCATCCATGTAAATTAGAACTAAGTAAAGCAATATTAATGGAAACAATAACAATAACAATGAATAATCCTATTCACTATGTATCATAGTTTATGAAATTACACCAGATGAAAGGGAGATCAGGGTAAACAGTGAAAGAAGCATGTGTGAGTCTCAAAAGTGCTACAAAATCCCTTTGCATACTGATTTTCCAGACTAACTTGGCCATGTCTTTGAATTCTACCACTGTAT
This sequence comes from Sceloporus undulatus, assembly GCF_019175285.1. Classification (NCBI taxonomy): domain Eukaryota; kingdom Metazoa; phylum Chordata; class Lepidosauria; order Squamata; family Phrynosomatidae; genus Sceloporus; species Sceloporus undulatus. Next base: position 25,243,395 of record NC_056526.1, on the reverse strand, counting down.
TTAATATGACCTGAGCATCCACAGTTTGGTATCCATAGGGAGCCCTGGAACCAAACCTTAACAGATACTAAGGGCCCATTGTAATTGTTTCCTATTCAGATTTATGATCAAAGTACCATTGTCATTGTAAATGTCCCTGAAACCAACTCTAAAATCCAGCCAGCCACACTGAGAGATGGGATTCTGCAGCACTAGTTGGCAGAGTGCTTTAGGATGCTGCTGCCAGCATGCTGAAGATGTGTGGTATGACTGCACAAGAACCACTTGTGATGTTGCCCTGCTGGTCACTGGGAGGAGGGAGATGGATGTGTCATCCTTTAGTACCCTGCTTGCCAACACCACAGAACTCTGTCTTTTGTTGCAGCTGGCTGTAAAGTAGTTTTTGGGGATCAGATCACAGCCATAATGTCATGGTTGCATATCTGATGCAGGACCTTGGCCAAGAAATTCAAGTAGTAAATTCCACTTAATTTTTTGTCTGAATAAATTGTACTTTCGGTATCTCAAAAGCATGATAATTTTATGCATAGCAAATTAGATATTTTGTGCTCCTATAGTAACAAATTGACTTTATTAATCAATACAGAGTATTAATGTCATATGTTCTGAGTTCTTTAACCCCCCCCCCCCCCCCCCCCTTAATTTTTTTGAGAAACCTCTCTACTCTAGCTAGGTTACCTAATGATGAGAAAGCTGGGAGGTGCAGTTTGACAACATCAGTAGTCTGTATAATTCCCACTACTGGCCAATCATTAATCGAAATCGGAGTAAATCTATTGAAGCAATAAGATTTACATATGTGTTGATTTATCATTCTTATTAATCTACTTTAGTTGGGACTAGCAATTGGATTTAGCTCAGTAGGGTCATGAATCATAATACAAACCTATTACCATTCTAATTGAATCACTTAATTAACATGCTGTCATACCTTGTTTGGTTTTGTAACTTTGCTCTCCATCTCTTCACCAGATTTAAATTCAAAGCTGTTTTCTTTCTTTAGTTTGCTGCTCTCTTCCATTTCATATCCTTCTAAAATGGGAACTCTCCCCTTTGAAAGCTGCTCATCTATTCTCCTGTTCAGTTCTTCCTTTGTCAGGTTGATTCTTTGTGTCAAGGTATCACCTGGTTGTCTTGTACATGCTGGGCAGCTAGCAGATTTCCAAGATGGAAAGTGAAAATAGCAGTGGGGGAGATGGGCAGGGATGCAGCTAGTGCCAGCACACTTGACATTGGGGGCATCATGCCAATGCATCCAGTCTAAATGATTCTGCCTGCAAGGTCCTGAAGCTCTGTAACCAGGTGGCACAACATAAGGATAATCTGGACACTGCTCCACTAACATTTCTCTGGCTGTTAAGGGCATCTGAAGCTCAAGGACAATGCGTTCTCTCAGAGGATGTGGGATCTTCACAGTGTTATCTGCAGACACTTTCTTCGTCTGACCATTCCAGAAATTAACTAGCACTTTGCTGTTTTTAAAGACTATAAACAAAAATACACCGGGGGGGGGGGACGACAACACTTTAGAAGCAAGAAAGATTAATGCTATTGTTTGCCTACATCTGTGCCTCACCTGCATGTGACAAGGCACCTTGGAAAAGTTATTTTGGACTATTACTCCCAGCATTCTCCAGCTAACATGGAACTATAGTCCAAAAAGATTAACTATTCCATGCTGTGGTCCATGTGAAAATATTAGCTGACCAAGGCTGAAGTTCTGTTGGTCACTGATATCCACATAAGTCACTATTGACTGGGTGCAATGGCAGCAAGAGGACAGTAGTGAGGTCTTCAGTATCAGGAGAACTGCTTGAGAACTAGCAAGGCAGCTTTATCTCCTGATGGAAAAAGCTTTTGCTGTGGTCAACATCACCATTACAGCACCCATGGCTCCTTCTCCTCTTTCCTGATCCTGCCACCTTCATAGCCTCTAATCTTCTTCAGGGTACTTACACCAACAAATAGGCTCTTGACCAGGGGTGGGCAACTGTGCAGATCCTAGGAGCCATTTTTGCCATCTTACGCTCCCACCCCAAGTAGGCTGCACCATTGTATTTTGGTGTTTCTGAAATGATACAATGTCACTTCTGCCTGCCATTTTGGCCAATTTTCTAAATTTGTGTTTTGGAGATGTTTGGCAGGTGCAGGAAGCAGACTGCAGCAGGTTTGGACACATTTGGGTGGTTTTGGGGCAAAGAATCACTCAAAAATCAGTTTTAAAAAATAAATTGGAAGGAAGTTGGGGGATTTTGGGAGCTTCAGGAGTCACATTTAGGGACTCAAGGACTGCACTTTGCAAATACTTGATCCCGACTAAGGTTTGCCTCTGAAGCTCTTTCAGAGCACTAGAACATTTTAAGAATTTTCAATAGGATGTGGGGCAGTTCTAAACCAGTTATACTGAAAATGATCTGTGGAAGGGTGTTGGTCTGTGAGTGATCAGCTTCCAGTTCAAATTGATTTTCCAGGAAACTATGTAAATAAGATAGTAATACTTCCCTTTGCTTGGGGGGGGAAATGGCTACTTTGTTACAAGACAAGGCATTGATCTAAACACACTATATCTAACCAGGCAAAATAATGTATCACTAGCATTATTTTGCCTTTCTAGTATGAGTTTTAAAAAAGCGGTGTGGATCCTAGGGATGTACGCATAGGGGACAAAATAACCAGTACCTGAATGAGATGATTCAGTCTCTACAACCTGGAGGATAATGCCTGGGCCATACCGTTGGCTTTTCTTCTCCCACGGAGCTAGGATCCCATCTCCTGGAGCTAATGGCTGCCATCTGGCATCTTCATAATCAATAATGTCATAGAGGGGTGTTTCTTGCATTTGGGACTGAGCTCTGCCCTTCCGTGGCCGTTGAGGTCGTTCAAACTTAATCAGAACTTGTTCTCTAGAGCCCTAAAAGATTGAACCAGTAATCTTGCTAGGCAAATGTGATGGTAGCCAGCTAAAAATCATCCATCCATCATTTCCTGCTTTTTGTAGGAAATGTACAGTAGGTTACCAATCAGTTTACATTAAAAAGTAAAAAGTAGATTAAGAAAATAAAACAGGAGAAGGCAACTTTAGCAGGTACAGGGACCAGTTTTCTGACTCCGGGGCCTTCCAGGGGCTGTATGGCTCACTAGAAATCTGCAAGTGGCTGGAAGTCCACCTTTCTGTGAACATGCCAGCCACAGATGCTGGCAAAACATCAGGAATAAACTCTTCCAAAACACAGCCACATAGCCCGACCCCCCCCCCCCAAAAAAAACCTATAGTCGACCTATGCTTTTGTTTAAAAAAAGTGAAAACTAATGTTAACTAATACAAGGTAAAATCAGGTAAATAAACTGACCTTTACCATTTGGACAATGTGACCTGGATAATAATATCCATCAATCTGTTTTCTAGCTAGGACTCTGATTCCCCTTGGCAAATTGTGAATCTCTGAGGACCAATTCTTTGAATCTTCCTGCATGGAGCTGCCCAAAAATACATCAGGAAAATCTGGACTCCATGTGCCCAATGGAAATCTGTGGACATAGAAAAAGAACATGTGCTCTTTTCTTTTTTAAAAAAATCATTTCCCCCATTATTCCAAGATTAGCAAAATAAAATATCCACCTAAAACTCATGGGAAATGTGGTGGCATACTGGGGGGGGGGGGGGCGCATACTGTGGTGGTCCACTCTGAGTGCAAGTGTGAAGAGGGTGCATTGTTCATGAAGCCAAGAGAAATGGGAAAGAAAGCAGTTAGGCTCAGCTGGTGATGTGGTATTCAGTCTGCCTCAAAGGAAGATTCAAGCCCAGGGAGGGCAAAGTGCAACCCCCTGCCAAGCCATGGAACCTCCTCTGCAAAGTTGAGAGATCCTCTTTACTTGAAATAGCCAGCATTGCTTGCCACACCTTGGCACAAAGCAACCAAGATTATCCCACACCTTCCACTCCATTGTTGTAGTTCCTGTTTAACTTCCTTGCTGCTGCTCAGTCCCCAGAAGCCATCTTATTGGTCCTTCCAAATACAGTACTCCACTCTTCCTTCAGTTCCCTCTTGCTTGAATCCCTACTTTAAATCCTCTTTGCTCAGCCACCTTCATCAGATCCTAAATTAAATCCTCCTTGTTCAACCCATCCCTATTTTAAATCCTCTTTGTTCAACCCCTTCCAACAGATCATGCATTAAATCCTCTTTGCTCAACCCCACCGAACAGATCCTGCAAATATAAGAGAGTGGTGATAATGAGTGGAAATCTGCTATTTTTTGATACTTGCTTTGAACTTTGTGTGTGTGTATCCTTAAAAAAGGGAATATAGAGTTTTCAACGACTAAGAGGCAGTACAGACCGGCACTTTGTGCAGGTCTGACTGCGTGCTAAGGCTGAACTAGGGCGGAGCATGCTCACGCTCCCAGCCCTAGTTCCACCACCCGGGCGCCATCCTGGCGTGCGGCTGTACACACAGGGCATGCCATGATGACGTTCCTCGGGCGGAGCATCCAAACGGGGTGCTAAAAATTATCCATATGGGCTGCTAAATATGCTAGCTATAACACTGGTGCAGTGTATGGTATGGCCCTTGAGAAGTTGTTGGACTGCAACCCACAGTGGTTCTTTATCAACTTCAGTGGTGGATGATGATGGCATTTGCAATCCAACATCTGTAGGGCCTATCCCCGATTTAAAAGATTTATGCTCTTTAAACTTACTGTGTTTTGCAGTGCCCAGTCAGCCAAAGGGTGGAGTGCTGCTTGCTAATACAAACAGAACAGTGAATGCCTGCAGTACAACCAGGGTTATCCTAGAAAGGTTTGGAGAAATAAAAGCATTACAGTGGATTTCAAATTTCATATCTTTCAATACTTATACTAGTAGACTTCTACACATTTTGGGCCTTTCCAGCAATTTCCTTCACTGGTTTGGTTCATAAACACATAAGCATCTCTTTAGTGAAATAACACACTTGTATGTGTAAATGAGCCCTCATAGCTCTCTGGAGGCAGAAGATGAATGTGACAAAGGCAGATTTTTCAATGCAGTCAGCTCTGGCTAATCAATGGTGACTCATACAATAGTGAAAAATCAAATTATGTACATGTATATGTGTGACCCACCCCTTAGATTCAGTCTTGGCACCATTTACTGTTACTTATCTAGAGCTTGGAAAACTTCTTTTCTGAATTACTACTTTCAGAATTCCCCAGCCAGCAGAGCCAGCAGCTGGGGGATTCTGGGAGTGGTATTTCAAAAAATGTCATTTCTCTAGGCTCTGTACCTACCTCATCTGAAGCCCCATTGGGGCTGAGGGACTGAAAGGAACCACCAGACTCCTTGGCTACTTTCTCCAATATTTTTTGTGAACTGTCTTTCCTCTCTTCTCCACCTTCTAACACATAGACAGTATGAACAGGGTGGGCTTGCTCGGTGTCCTTAAAGAGCCTACAGAGTTCCTCCACTGTGCCCTCAGGCACCTCACTAGTGAACAGATATACTGCTTGGCAGGTAGGATCCTCCAGGGCTGCTGCCACAGCATTCAAGATGTTGGCCGTGCTGCTAATCTGAAGGGCTCTGACCCAGGTAGCTGCTTCAGTCACAGTGGTGAGGGAACAAGCCACCAAGCGATTCTGCCATTTTAACACCTGCAGAAGAAATGATGGGATTACTTACAATAGACAACCAAATCCAGAGTACAAGTTTCTGAAAGAATGCAGATTTCAATGACTTTAATATTATATCAGATCTTGTAGCACCTTTGAGACTACCGGTAATTGAAAGAAGTTGGTAGCTTACTGTAGACCTGAACCTATTTCCTCAGATGCATGTTTTTGTTAATTAAGGTATGCCTATCGTTGCTGGAAAAATACACTTCTCCCCCCACCCCAGTTTCTTCTTCCCCCATGAGCACACGTGTCATCACTTCTTTGACCAGTTTTATAACTGAGCTGAAGCCCATCCTGTTCAGGGAAGCGTTCCCGGGCATTGTGTGATTATTTATCAGCCATTTGATTTGATATTTGATATCAAATATCAAACATTGGCAGGTTTCATTTTTATCTATTTTATTATTTGTATGTACAGCGCTGTGTAAATCTACAGTGCTATATAAATAAACTATAATAACAATACTACTACTACTACTACTACTAATAAGGAAGTTGGCAAAGTTTGGAAGGAGCAGGAAGGCATGGGGGCTGTTGGCAGAAAATGTCTGCTCACTAAAAGCCCTAGCAGTTTGAACTCAGTGGTAATGAAAAAAGTCTCTTGCAGGTGATTGCAATTCTAACTTGAAACAGTAATTACCTGCAAGTCTATTTGGGTGACAGCTCCCTCTTGCTCCAGAACAGTCTACCCCAATCCAGCAACCTCCAGATAAATCAGGGGTGGGCAAAGTGCAACTCATGGACAATGTCTGGCTCTTAAGACACCTAGGCTGTAGCCCTAGAAGCCCTCAAAAGTCTTTCAAAGTCCCCAGGACCTCAAATAAAAGGGGGGGGGGGAGGTTTCAATTGAAAACCAGACCAAAGCCCACCAAACTGCTTCCCACAACCACTCCTAAACCTCCAAAACCCCAGAAAAAAGAAAATAATTGGCCCAAAGTCAGCCAAAGTGGTGGCTGGAAGTGACATCTGATTTGCAGAAATGTGATGGTGTGGCTGGACAGGCATAAGTCAGAGTGGCCCCCTTCCTCTGCAGTTGCCCACCCTGAGATATACTGACTATGACTTCCAATATCCTAGGATGATATGAGTTGCATTTGTGCACACCTGAAGGACAAACAGTTGGAAAAGGCTCCTTCTTTTAAAATGACTTAGGTCCAAAACACACTGCAGAAATCATCCAGGTTGAAACCGCTTAAACTGCCTTAGTTCAATATTTTGGGGTTCTGGAACCTGCATTTTGTGAGACATTTAGCCTTCCCTATCAGAGAACTCTGTTGCCACAATAAACTACAGTTCCCAGAATCCCTAGCACTGAGCCAGGGCATTTAAAACTGTCTTGAACTGGATATTTTTGGCAGTATGTTTTGGATCATAGCTCTTAGAACTTGGATTGTTACTTCTTAAAAAGAACTGATTACTTTAGTCATTACTCTGAATACCCAACAGGTAATTGCTGCTACTCCTGCCCATAAAGGTAACTTGTAGAGTTATTAATTAAAAAGAAGTTACACCTTTGAAAAATACAGATTGAGTATCTCTTATTCGGAAATCTGGAATTTGAAATACTCCAAAATTCAAAATTGCCCACCTGGGTAGCTGAGATTTCCTTTCTGATGGTTCAATGTACACAAACTTTGTTTCATGAACAAAATTATTTAAAAATATTGTGCGTAAAATTACCTTCAAGTTATGCGCATAAGGTGTATATGAAACATATATGAATTTCAAAAAGTAATGAGTTACCAAATTAACTTATTTTTTTATTTTGTAACTCTGATAGTTCTTTACTAGTTTTTAATTACCTTTCCAGAGAAACTGATAACATTGAACATGGAGTCCAGCAGTTTGTTGGGCAATGAAAAGAGAGTCTTTATGAGAACTTCTTTCAGGATGCATAGCTTGGAGGGGTTACTTTCAGAGGCACAGATCACGAAAGCCACATTCTGTTTGTGAATGTCAGCCACAGGTATGGCACCATGACAGTGATGGGACATTTCAGAGACTTTTTTCCTGTGCTAGAAATAACAATAAAAACAATAATTAAAATTTCAATGACAAACTATCAAAGTACACAAAGAATGGTTAGCCCATGAATTTCACAGGGTTTTCTTAAGCAAGGAATACTCAAAAGTGGTTTGCTATTGCTTTCCTTTGAAATATATATGTTATGTATGTGAAGTCATTTCTGACTTATGGCAACCCTAAGGCAACTGTATCATGCCTGGCCTGAAGTAGAGGTGCATGGGGGGGTGAGCGCTTACATGCTCAGCAACCCTACCTCACATCCTGGCTGCCATCATTGCATGTGCCCATCCGTACAAGCGATGGCGGCCACGCGGCGCAGTACCCAAACAGCGCTGCACCATGCGGACGTCATTATTGCACACGAGTGCACCAATGGTGCCCCATGCGCAGCCTATTGGAGGCCATAGTGTTTGGCTGCTCCATCCGGGGCAGAAAGGGGCAGCATTTTGCCGCCCCTTTCTGCCCATCTGTATAGCCCCAAAGACATTTAGACTTCTCTGTCAGAGTGAATCATAAAATCATAGAATCATAGAGTTGGAAGAGACCACAAGGGCCATCCAGTCCAACCCCCTGCCATGCAGGAAATCCAAATCAAAGCATCCCCGACAGATGGCCATCCAGCCTCCGTTTGAAGACCTCCAAGGAGGGAGACTCCACTACACTCCGAGGGAGTGTGTTCCACTGTCAAACAGCTCTTACTGTCAGGAAGTTCCTCCTAATGTTGAAGTGGAATCTCTTTTCCTGCAGCTTGCATCCATTGCTCGTGTTCTGGTGCCACAACAAAGTACAGTACTGTACAGTTCCATGAATCCCATATCATGGAGCCATGGCAGTTAAAATGGTGTAAAAATGGATTATTTCTGCAGGGGGAATGCAGCCTCAGTCTATATTTTATCTCAGTGCGCCTACACTGCAGAAATAATGCAGTCCGACACCAATTTAAGTGCTGTAGCTCCATCCTAGTGAATGCTGGGATCCCTCCTTGGAGGTCTTTAAACAGAGGCTGGATGGCCATCTGTCAATGGGGATGCTTTGATTGAGAGTTGCTGCATGGCAGAATGGGGTTGGACTGGATGGCCTTTGTGGTCTCTTCCAACTCTAGGGCGGGTTACAAACTGCCATAAAATACGTATTGACTACGTATTAGGGTTAGGAAGGGGCGGTGCTTCCACACACCCCTAACCCTAGTACGTAGTCAATATGTATAATATGGCGGCGGCCGTTCCACACGGCCGCGCCATATTGACGTAGCAGACGCTGTGCGTCCGCACGTCACGTGGCACTTATGACATCGCGAGTGCGCCATTGGCGCCTTGCGGCATCATAACCACGCTGCAGGAAGAAGCTCCATTTTGGAGCTTCTTTTTTGCTCCGCGAGGGAGTCGCGTGGTTTGGCTGTTGTGGCTCCCTCGCGGAGCAAACACCAGCGCCGGCAGACCGCCGCAAAGCGGCAGTCTGTAACGCTCCTATGATTCTATGTAGTTTCACAAGGTCTTTCATCCTTCTCTGCTAAAGAGGGCTGGTGGTTCACCAAACTACAGATTCCAGGATTATGTAGGATAGAGCTGTTGCAATAATAATAATAATAATAATAATAATTAACATTAATATATAGAGTGCTGCAAAGTTTGCACAGCACTTTACACAGTAAGGGTCAAATAAAATAAGGAAGGGGAAAAGAAAGAAAGAAAGAAAGAAAGAAAGAAAACCTGCCAAGTGGTGTATAATCTAAAATGACGACATTATGCGATTAAAGTATCTTTAAAATAATACTAACTAGCATACGATACAAACAAAAAACAAACAAAGTAAGCATCAGATTAACAACCAGTAATTTGGAATGCCTCCCTAAACAAGGCTGCATCCAGACTGGAGAAATAACCCAGTTTGGCACCGCTTTAACTCTTTCTGGCTCAAGGCTATGGAATTCTGGGAGTTGGAGCCCCACGATAAACTCCAACTCCCAGAATTCCATAGCCCTGAGCCAGAAAGAGTTAAAGCACTGCCAAATCGGATCATTTCTTCCGTGTGGATGCAGCCCAAGAGTGTCTTAAACTGTATCAAACTACATTATTTCTACAGTGTAGATGCGTCCACACACCCCATGATCCCCATCTCTCTCAGGGTGCATCTACACTGTAGAAATGATGCAGTTTGACACCGCTTTAAGTGTTGTAGCTCCATCCCATGGAATCCTGGGATTTGTAGTTTCACAAGGTCTCGTAGCCTTCTCTGCCAAAAGTGCTGGTGCCTCACCAAACTACAGTAGGATGGAGTCATGGACAACGTAACAGGTCCGTCAAGCTGCATTATTTCAGCCTTCCCCCCCTCCGCCTCCAGGCACTTGGTCTCGCCCATTCCTCCCACTCACCTGAGCCCCCTAAGAGACTGAAGTCCTGCAGCCCGGTTGCTAGGCAACCAAGCACTGCAGACGGAACCATTAAGAATGGGGGGAGGAGGGAGCAACTGTTGGTCTTTTCACTGCGCCCTAAAACAAAACGAAAACAATTAAAATTCTGTGTTTCCTTAGAGTCCAGCAGGTTCTTTGTGAAGCGGGAGAAAACTGCAGCTACACACAATACACCCCTTCTTTTGCTGAACTCTTGGTACATCCCAGTGGTCCCCGGACTGTGCTCTTTTAAGGGCTTTTGGACTTCAGCTCCCACAATCCTAGGCTATTGGCCAACATGGCTGAGGCTTCTGGGAGTTGAAGTCCAAAAGAAAAATCTCTTTAAAAGGGCTTAAACGTTTATCTCAGCGAGGACCAATCAGAGCGCGGGTTGTTGAGCGTCGGCGCGGCTCAGCCAATAGGAGGAAGCGAGGTTGGGAGGTGGTTGAAGGTGAGGGCAAAGAGGTCCAGCCAGCCAAGATGGTGTTGTCGCTGCTGTGCAGAGTGGGCGCCCGCGCCCTTCGCGCTAGGAGCAGCCCAGGGGCCCTTGTGGGGCTCCGGCGGTGAGTGAAGGGAGGAGGAGGTGGACCCTCGGCTCTTCTTCGGGGAAAGGCGAGCATCGGGAGGATGGGCGGAGGACAGTCAAGCGGTGGCCTCACTAGGGTTGCTTTGTGTGGGTTTGGGGGCTCTGTGGCCATGTTCCAGAAGAGCGTCTACCAGCAGCATCTGTGGCCATGGGCCTCTTCTGAGGAGCCTTGCCTGGAAAAGAGGGTCTGAGTGGGCCTGGGCAGGCAGGAGTGCTTTGCATGGGGACTGCTCTGTGCTGATGATGGTTGGCCTCCATCCACCTCCTTCCCCCATTTCACACCGAACAGAAGCCTTCTTAGCAGTCCTTTTTGTTTGTTTGTTTGTTTGCACTAATGTTCCTCCTAAATCCTAATTCCCCCATATGCCACAAATGCTAACAATTGTGTGATATACACAACTACCCAAATTTAAAAGTGAACCTTCGAATTACAGTATCATCAGCACCACTTGAATGTATTTACACACACATCCTGAAGATTTGGTTGAATAAAGGGAGGTAATAGTGCCAGTCTATTCTGCTCTGGTCAGACCTCACCTGGAATATTGTGTCCAGTTCTGGGCACCACAATTCAAAAAGGACGTTGAGAAACTGGAGCCATGTGTCCAAAGGAGGGAGACTAAAATAGTGAAGGGTCTGGAAACCTTGCCCTATGAGGAACAACTCAGGGAGCTGGGGATGTTTAGCCTGGAGAAGAGAAGGTTAAGAGGTGGTATGTTAGCCCTGTTTAAATACGTAAAGGGATGCCATTTGGGATTCGATGCCTTTGGGGTATTTAGGCTCCATTCCTGTGTTACCTAAGAAGAAGAAGAAAACACAGATGGTTGCAGTCTCTCATACAAGAATACCGTATTTTCATATCCTCCCTAAAAATAACATGACCAGAAATTCAATAGCTTTGAATTTGTTTTATCCAACCGTCCTGGAAAAGCTTTAAATTCTGGGCCTTTGCTGGTATTAAAGGCAATCAGTCTTGGCGTGAACTTGTAAAGTATAGCTCTGTCCACGAGGAGAAGACTTTAATATAGGATGCAGCTGGCAGAGTCCAAGAAGGAAACATATGTGGCCACTTTCCACTGAACAGGAGAACGGGCTTCTTGTATTGTGCATAAATGGCAACTATGAGCATGTGCCCTGAAGCATCTGTTACTTGATTTTTAGTGTACACCCGTCCATCCATATTTGCTGGGGTCAGGGACACAAGCCCCCCATGAATGTGGAAAAACCACAAACAACAAAAACACTGTTTTTACCTGAGAGGACACCTCTCTAGGAATCTCTAGGTCCTCCAGGGCAACTCTGTGGTCAACATTTGCCAGACATTGACCAAAGAGTTGCGCTGGAGGACCTAGATATTCCTAGAGAGAAGATATTAATAAAATCTGTGAATAATCAAAGCCGTAAATGTGGAGGGATGAGTGTTATTCCCGTCCCCCTGAGCTACTTGGATACATCCGATTCAGGGGAGTGGACCTTAAGAGTTGAGTATTAAAAATAGACCCAGAGAGATGCCTACTCTCTATAATTCCCCAGTAAATATACTCTATTAAATGCAGCAAGTTTTCTTTTGAAAGGAGGGTGGGAATCATGTAGCCCTCCGGAAGATGCTGGACTGCAACTCCAACAGTCCCGGCCATCATAGCCAGTGGTGATAAATGCTGGGGAATGCAGCCCCACGGCGGCATTTGAAGGGTGGCATGATTTTTCACCCATTTGGAAGGAAAGCAGGTTCTTAGGCATTGGAATTTTGCATCCAGTGGCCGAACCCTATTGTCTCCTGTCTTTCTGTGTTTGTAGCCTTGGTGGTAAATCTGTCTCCCTTTCCATACATTTGCCTTGCAGTGCTGGCGGTGTACACATTGAACCTCGCTACCGCCAGTTCCCAGAGCAGACACGATCCCAGCAGGTAACGGCAGAGGTGCTCAGTAGCCTAATGTGGTTCTGGATCCTGTGGAAGTTCTGGCATGACCCTGATGCTGTCCTGGTAAGTGGGCTGGGAAAGAATATAGAGTAGCACCAGGGTATATTTTCTAATACTGCACATTTCCCAAGTCCTAGCACCTGGTGAGAGGAATCCTCTCTCTGTCCTGATGACAAATACCTCAGTAAACTGTATACTGGCAGGCAGTTGTTAAAGTGCTTGGAAGTCTGTTGATAACAAGAACCCATGGGCCTCAAGGTGTTTCAGAGTTCTTCAGTAATAGCCCTGCCATGTTGGCTGGGGGACAGGAGATGTAATCCTGAAAGGCATCAGGTTGGCAAAGGCTGCTAACTCAGAAGAAAATGCAGATCAGCTAATGCTTGTCTCGCTTCCTCTTGTGGCATGGACCTGTGTTTTTTGCTTTGTGAAAACTAAGTGAAACACTAACAGACACAGCCTCTCTAAATGCATAACTGCTGCTTATGGAACTCCACTCCTCAAAGACCCAGCTCAGCCCAGCAACCACAATTTGACCACCCTTGAAAAAGTGGACAAAGTCTTCTCTCCTCTGTTTACTGTTCTGAAATATGCCACCCTTTCTTTGCCTCCCACAGGGCCACTTTCCTTATCCAGATCCGTCTAAGTGGACAGACGAAGAGCTGGGAATCCCCCCTGATGATGAAGAATAACATGAACTGTTTGTTCCAAAGTATGATTTTAAACATTTATTTGAAATTCTAAAAGCTAGTGTGAAAGTATTCCTGACATGAAGTCCTACCTTTGAGAATGTGGGGATGGGAGGAGGAGGTGTCCTTAGAGAAATCAAATTAGATGCTTCTGAAATTTTGCCACATATCTTTGTTAACTCTCATTCTGATCTGTAAATGTGTTTGAGGCACACTTGAGTGGCTTTTGTCTACATCCCTGGCTTCCTATGTTTATTCCTGCTTTGAATGGTAATCTAGCAGTTATATTTTCTCCTATGAAACCAAGATGTAATGTGCTATATTAATTTGACTTATCACATTAGATAATCTCTAATAGTCTTTCCCCAATAAGAAACTCTCCAGATGTTTTGGGCTGTAACTGCCATATGTCTCAAGTACCATGATATCACCAGGGAGAATGGGAACTACCAAAATATTATAGTAGACATTGAGTAATGATGCTGGGGTGGGGAGTTAGAGCAGTTGTTTTTCCCCATGGTGCAATATATTGAAATTTGTCCTTGAGAATGGGACTCCATGATAAGATGTACTTTGTTTCTTCATGCAACATTTTTTATTCTTGTTACTGTTGAATCAGCTAAACCAAACATCCTGTCTTTATTTGCAGACTTCTGGGAAGAGAGCTGCAGAAAAAAAATCTTACTTCCTTTTATGTAATTCTTTAAATTGTAAATAAAAATAAAAATCTGGTAAATTCACCTTGTGAAAGTTCTGTTTCCACAAAAAATTCTGTAGAGGATATAGTATCAAAATATAGACATTCAGTTCTAATTTTCCAGATATGCACCTTTGTTTTGTTAGGAGGTTGTGTCTTAAATCTTCATTGGAGAGTCTTAATCTAGATGAGTACCTACAGCAGATAGGTACTGTAACAACTTCAACAGGAAGGAGGAAACCGTTAAAGTGAACAAAGTTTGGCTACCTGTCCTGAAAAACAGCAAAATCAGGACTCATCAAATGCAAATGAGAAACCACCCAGGGCCAGGGGTTTTTCCAGCAGACAATGAACACTAATTAAACAAGACACTAATCCTCTTTGCATATCCTCCCACCCTGAGGCCATGACATCAATGACAGAACAATACACAGATAAACATGAAAATCACTCCTCCCTACCCCACACAGTGTGTGTGTGTATGTGTACACACACACAACTCTCTTCCGTGCCAGCATTCTCTGAAGATGCCAGCAACAGATGCTGGTCAAACGTCAGGAATAAACTCACATAGCCCACAAAACTCACAAAAAACTATGGATGCTGGCCATGAAAGCCTTCCACTTCACTTATTTATAGTAATCCCAGAAGTCCTGCAGACAGTTCTCTAGAAGAAAGTCCTTATGCAGTATCTAGTTCTGGGTAACATAGGGAGGACAAAGATAAATGGGCATGAATTCTTAGGAAATGTTTAAAGGAGTATGTTTAGGCAGGAGGATGCTGTGAAAGATGTTACTATGCAGAAACACTTGCATTCTCCTCCTTGTAAGGGCCACACTTACATCAAGTGGCCTTTCCCTCACCTGAACTCTTAAAGCAAAGCCTGGACTAGTACCTGGTTGCTGTAGCTCAACTTCGTATGCCACTTAAGATTCAATATAATTCTTGCTTTCATTCTGTTCTTTGAAGTCTGTAATTTAGCAATGATTTCACTAATGCATACACAGACAGACTGTTCTCCATGCAGTCAATCTTTATTATAGCAGTATTCACATCAAATACATAGAACTTTTAAACCTTTTATATAATACAGAGTTCTTTAAATAACTTTACACAAATAATTCTTCAATCTCAATTTTTAGCTATCAAACTTTTATTTTATGTCTCCATGCTCCCTAAACCAAACTGGACAATATTTCCCACTGTACAAATTTACATGAGAGAAAATGCTCAAATACAAATGAAGGGAATCCAGGCTAAAAGACATACCAGGAGAAGAAAAAAACTGAAACTGGTGTGATTAAACATTTATGGTGAGGAGTTATGGAGAAGGAAAGATTTGGAGGCAGGGAGAAAAAGCTACAGTGATTCATGAAACGGAAAGCTGAAAACAAAATTCCCTGTGAATTAGAAATAAAGTTCAGGTCCTGAAACATTTAGGTTCTTGTTTGTCATTCTTTTTAAAAAGTAGGTAGCAATATCAATTCTCATCTGAAGGAAAAATAGACTTGTGAAATTCCAGACTTGTAGATACTGGTGGTAAATACAGCTTGAAGGAATGTTGGGTTCAGTATATATATCTCGTCCCAGCAATTAAAAAAAAACTATACACATTTCTCCTTTTCAGCAATTTTCTGGAATAATCTCAAACCTTTCTGTTGGCTGCCTTTTGCAATTATGTCCACAGGATTTGGCCGTTTAGGGTTGTCAAATTCTACCCATAGACTGTTCATCGTTTCAAAGAATACTGGGGAGGGGGAAACAGCAATGAGTTTGCATTAGTAACACCCTCCTCCCCCCTCAGTGCTTCAACAATCTCGTCTATCTATTCACCTGGTATGCTTGCAAGGCATAACTACAGGATTCAAGCTTCTATACAGCAGAGAAAGACCACTGTGAGGAACTGTATACTCTCTGATTACAGCAAGTCCCTGAAGTCATAACCAGTTTGCAGGTGGTGACTCATGTTATATTAAAATAACCTATTGCAATGGACAGACTGACCAGCTAGTACAATTACGCCTAGCTAACCAAAGAGATATAGCATGGTTGAGAGGACAGAAAGTCCATGTAACAAACCCATGAGGTTACAAACTCTTTTAAAAAGTGAAGCAAAGGGCAAGCGGCTGTTTATTTCAATCATAACAGAAAACAAGCAAGCTGACTTTTCTGTTGCTTGCTTGGAAGCAAACTTTTTGTCCTTCACTGGTCCCTAGTAGCCAGGTGAGGTGCTGGTTACACAAACAAAACTTCCCACTCAGGCTAGAAGGGCTATTGCAGTCCAGTGACAGGGCAAGTAGTGCTCAGTTTTGAATTAGCATTCCATTCTAATATCATGATCTATTCTTGTATCCTGATACAAATGGGGAGGAGAATTAGCTTCCAACTGGGTATCTCCAACATTAGTCTCCATCAGTCACATGGTGTGGGAGGTATCTGGGGAGTGTGTAGTGGATAAAAAAGTTTTCATATAGTAAGACTTTTTGTGTAGTTTGGAATCCACATTATAAACAAAGATATAGCTTAGGGCTAAAGTAAGCTTATAGCATTTTGGTTATGTCAGCTGAAGATGTGAAGTTGCCATGGGGCAAGATTACTTAAGTCATTGCAATGTTTTAGTGACAGTAAAAAAAGGAAGAGGATACTGTATAGACAGAATGAGGTGTATTTCTCTTAACCATTCACAGTTTTGAATTTCAAAGTACATGTATTGCAACTATGATGTATCATTTAAGTAAAGCATTATTTAAACTTAGCCCTACACTCAAGCCAAACAACTGTTCCCACGCTCCCTCGCCCCATTGGTCCTCTTTGTCTCCCTCCATTTTGATGTCTGCCTGGACAAATGTTTCCAGCATTTAAATACAGCCTTCCTCAAACTAGTGGTCTCCAAATGCGATGGACTCCAACTCTGATAACCCCCTGGGAATTGCAGTTCAACACATTTGGTGGGAAGTCTGTTCTTGTGAAATTCCCAAACAGATGGAAGAATAAAAACAAAAACAAAAACAGACAACAAGTGGAAGAATAAACCAAACATGAGCACAGACTAATGTAATAGGGAATTTGTAAAATGAAAGTATCCATAGTAGCACCCAAAGTCACCTTGGGATTTTCCTAGTTCAGAAAGAGAAAAGTTGAGTAATTCTAACAGAGTATACAGTTCCAAGAGTAAGGATTGGTAATCAGAAGCTGAAGGAGATAAACTGACATGACTGTGTTAGCAACTGCAAACTAACTGCCCAGGCAGGATCGAACTACTTAAACTCCTTCCAGCTGCTAGAACAGGAATGAAATACACACAATCAAAGCTGAGATCCTATGCACACATCTCTGGAAGAAGACCCAACTAAACATAGTGGTACTTACTTCTGAACAAACATATATAGTATTATACTACACAAAGTTCATTTTGCTATCGCAAGACATTTCCCGGCCTGCTGGTACTCAAACATTTGTAAACTATGAAATCTTAAATCATAAATTTAATCCCACATAGGTATCATTCCAAATGAAGAACAAGAATGTCATATCAACATGTAGGGAGCAGAAATGAGTCAGACCAGCTACAAACCTGATTTGCCTATTCTCTTCATCAAAACAGCAGAAATTTCTAAACAATGTACTGCACAGGCAACTCTCATATGTGTGAGTTATAGAAACAACAAAGATGATCAGGGTACAGATACACAAGATGCAACTTCAGCATGTTAGTCCATCTACTACTGTTTCTTAGCTATTTTGACATTTTCCACCTACAGATTACGTTTTCAGCCTGCAGATCACCTAAAATATGTTAACACACACAAGCTGGTTTGATAGGTTGCCATATTATTAAGAAGTCCAAATATTTCAAGCAAATCTGATACCTCTCTAAATAAAAATGTCACCAACCTTGGGGCTATATGCTTTTTGTGGTTAAAAATGTAACTGCTCTCTCCTATTCCACCGATCACAAACTAGTTAGAATTAAGCCACTCCCCTCCTCATGATACAATCTTTTACAAAATTACTTAAAAGGAGAGACATATCAGTTCTGGATGTACTTCTACTTTAACTGGAACAGTTTATTTTTTCCAATTTAATTATATAAATTGGGGATACATGTATGCATGCTGGATATGCATATATACATTTGTGTGTTTCTTATAACTCATTTGAAAAGAAAAGACTGGGAGCAGCCTGCTTGGAACACCTGCAGAAAAGCCTTAATGATAGATTAATGGCAGTTATACTGGCAACCCAGTACCAGCCACCTTTTTTTGTTTGAGATTAATCCACAAGCTCCTACTTTCTTGCTGATTTCTTCTTTTGCCATCCATTTGAAAACATATCGTGTATTGGAGTGAAGGCAAAGCCACTGCTCCAGTTACATAAGCACCTAGATATGTTTAGGATTTCTCTTCTTAATTTGTTTTAAAGGCACAGATTATTTGGCAAATTACAAGGAGATATTTTAGAGCGTATACACTTTCATTTTAAGTGTGAGGGATCTTTTATTTTATTTATTCTTGTATTTATACCATGCTTTTGTCCCGAGATGGGATCCAAGGCAGCTCTCATTATAAAGCAAAAGGTATGCACTGGAATGTTTGAACATTCAGTATCTTCCCTCTCTTGTGCAAACACTGCCTAGTTTACAATCATGGTGCCAAAACAAGTGTAAAGGCAAACAAAGTGCTGTGCTACCTCTTGTCCAGATTAATTTTGCAAATAATGTCCAACAAATGGATCCAAATTATATGAGAAGAATATGCACCAAACAGGCTTAGCTAAAACCATATTTGCAAAGCTGAATCAACCTCAAAACAACGGTCTATTGTCACCCTTTTGGAAGTGATGCAGACAAACCACTTGCTGGTGGTGGGTAGGGGGGATTTAAAGCTACATTACTTTGTGTAGTGCTGTTCTACTGTGTTCTGTGGCATATGGTTGAGGTATTTATTTGGACACACACTGGAGAGGCAAGAATATCCCAGAGCATTACAGGAAGGGTTACTGTGAGGCTGACTGTACCTCAGCCTTCTCCAACCTTCAAATGTTTTGGGCAAATCCCGTATGGGTGGCAATGGGATGATGATGGGAGTTATATTCCAGGAAGGCTAGGATGCTGATGGAAATTATATGGGATGATGATGGGAGTTATATTCCAGGAAGGCTAGTACAGCTTGACTGAAAAGTTCTAGTGCCTTTCTTCTCCGTTTTAAAACAGTGCATTACACTTAAGGTGTGTTGTTGTGTGCCTTCAAGTCATTTCCGACTTACGGTGACCCTAAGGCAACACTATCTTGGCAAGATTTGTTCAGAGATGGTTTGCCTTTGCCTTTCTCTGAAGTAGAGAGAATGTGCCTTGCCCAAGATCACTGAGTGGGCTTCCATGATTGAGTGGGGATTTGAACCCTGGTCTCCAGAGTCATGGTCCAGCACTCAGACCACTACTCCACATTAGTTCAGCCTTCACAAAATGCATTTCTAGCCAACTCTAGTAGTAGGCTATTGAAGAAATAAAAATGGAAGCTATGGAATAACTCACAGTAACATGATTTTGTACCCAAAATACAAAATAGTTAGAGTGAGACTGAATCCAGAGTATATTACCACACAAGGCTCAATGGTGTCATTCTCGTCGAGTGACTTTTTTCCCTTTTCTTTTTCAATGGATGGAAAGTTACTTACCTTCAGTACTATGAACTCTTTGCACTACTTATGCTTTTCATAATCCAAAAGGAAATACAAACAAATAGATCTGCAAAATATCCCCTTGCTAGAATTCTTCTACTAAAGCCTTCTGCTAAAGCAAAACAAAAAAGCAAAACAAAACAGAAATTTCATACCTCCCCCCCAAAAAAGCTAACAAAAGATCAACACATTTCACAGTGAAAATTCGACTCATGGCCTAAATGTAGTTGTTATTCCCTAAGTAGACTGACAGAATAGTAAGTCAATTCCCACTGATTTAATGGGAGCAGTCTAGTTGAGACTAGCAATTGGAATTAGGCCTAAGCATGTGGAGAGAAGTATACAGTATTCTGAAGCAATACACTTCCTGCAGGATCTCACTGAAGTAGATTGTGGATGGTTTCTGGTAAACTGCTGCCTGTACCGATCTTGTTGCAGTGGAAAAATCACTTAAACAAGGATGGTAGTGAGGCAAAACTCAGCACTGGAAATATTTTTACGTATCCTCAAAGCTAATACATGACTGATGCCAACACTCACCTTAGAATCACTGAAATAATGGAATTTCTGGGTTAACTTACTATTGATTCAATGAATCTACTTAATGTTGGAACTAGCAATTTGATATGGCTGCTTGACACATCTTGACACAAAGATGGATTTGACGCCTATTGTGTTTTTCTGCTGCTGGACACAGCAGAATCCGTGACATAAAAATAATATTTTCTGGCAATATCTAGCCATTAAAATGTGTGTTTGCACAATGGCGGAAGTTCTATACAATTCTTAAAAAGAGTGTCTCAGCTCTCTTAAGTATTTTTTTAAAATGAAAACCAAAGTGGATTGTCTGTTTTAATTACCTGCCAGCACAATCCTACCCATGTTTATTCAGAAGTCTACCATATTTTTGTCAATGGAGGTCCCCAGAAAAGAGGGTAGACTGTAGTCTTAAATTAAGCAGATAAGAACACATGATTAAAGTGATCTGCAAAATATATTATGAATCAGGGCAAATTATGGTGAGTCTTTTGAAAAAAATGTGTGCATGGAGGGGAAGTAATGAAGATCAGCAAGGAATTCCTAAAGGAATGACAGACAAATTAGCTGCAAACAAAAAAATATGCAATTTATTTTAACGTGTGTTGGGTGGACAATATGTGTTTCCTAGTTCTTTAATTTTCTTTAAAGCCTGTTTGCAGAGTACTGAATAATGAAGCCTGAATACAATCAAGCCTGGATATAACTTCCCTGTTTTTGTTAGTTCTAAGAGAACTATTTGTTACTTAGGAAAAACACACACACTATAAAACATTCATGGATTTTCAACTGGCTATTAAAATGAGCCAGATACTTAGCAATGAGCCAGAATTTGCTCTCAAGGGTAAATTATTAAAAATATGGCATGAGAAACGGGGCTGGTGTTAAGCATTGATACACCCTCAAAGGGCAACATCTTTTCTGTACTATTCCAGGCACCTACTTATGCTGTATAGAAACAGCATAGATCAAGGAAAAATGGAAGATCTTTTTATAAGGTGTGCCAGGGACACATCAAGATAGCAGACAGAATATCCAAGTTACAGTGGTGATGATGATTAGAGGTGGACCAGTTAGGAGGTACTACTGTGTAACTAGTAGCAGTCAGTACGCAAGAGCTAAGGGACAAAGGGGACAAATCAAGGGCATCAATTGAGTGGTTGTTGCTGCAGTGAATGGAAAAAGCTCAATGGAAATCAA
This sequence comes from Sceloporus undulatus, assembly GCF_019175285.1. Taxonomy (NCBI): domain Eukaryota; kingdom Metazoa; phylum Chordata; class Lepidosauria; order Squamata; family Phrynosomatidae; genus Sceloporus; species Sceloporus undulatus. The sequence goes on along the minus strand of NC_056526.1, from coordinate 25,222,024 downwards.
GACTAGTTAAAATGGAAAGTAGCAAGTTATATAATTGCGGACTGAGCTGGCAGGAGGGACGATTTTAATGTTTTTGCTAGACAAGGACTGGAATACTGCCACTCCCTAAGCAGCAGGATCAAGAATCGTAATATCAAGAAGCCTACACAAGAAGAAGACTGGAAGTTTTGTAACTTGGAAGAAGTGGTTTAGGGAAATCCTGTGGATGCAGTGCACCTTGATTTCAGCATGACTTTTAAAATGTTCCCTCATGATATTCTTGGTGGGCAAACTCATAAAATATGGCTAGACAACTGTATTCTTAGGTGTATGTGAAACATAACATGTGGAGTGCCAAAGGGTTGGGCCCAGTGCTGTTTAGCCATCACATAAATGTCTAGGATGCAAAGTACAGAGGGGATGATCAGCAAATTTGCAAATGATAGCAAACTGGAAGGGTAACTAATACCTCAGATAACAACACTGGGATTCAAATTGACCATAACAGATTGGAGAGCCAGGCAAAAATGAATAAAATGCCCTTCAACAGGGATGAACATAACTCTACACTTAGGAAAAATCAGAAGCACAAAGCTGTGGGGTGGCTGGATTCCAAGAGGAAGAAAGGGTCAAATCCTGAAATAGGTATTGCTTTCCTCTCCACAGGTAAGGATGCTCCCTAGAAAGGATCCTTGTTGAAACCATGGGTGTGACTAAACATTTGCTGCTCCATCAATCCCATGTGATTTGGAAAGAATGCGCTAAAGAAATTCTCATCTGTTTTCACATTTTCCTTGCATGGTTTTAAAAGGCTGTCAGATAATTCTCACATTCTTCCTGTTTGTACGCCTTTGTAGCCTATTCTGTAAACCTTAGCACATCCCAACATGTAACATATACAGAAACAAATGTAAGGATTTACCTAAGTGTGGAACAAATTCTTTGCTGGATTTGAGGATGGTGGTATTAAGAAGATAGTGCAAGTTTGAAAGGAAGCATGTGTTCAGAAATGATATACTGTTTTAACCAAATCTGCTAAAAACAGCAAACCTGTGTTGTTCCAGTATGGTTTAGAACAAATCTGGGTACACTTTTCAAGCAACTCAAATTGCACCCCCCCCCCCCCCAAAATACAAATGCTCAGGATGTTATCTAAAGCAACTGGTCATTGAAATAAGGAGGAAAGATACAAGAGCACACTCACAAGCTTCTGGTAACACTCCCTTCAGTGACACTTGTGCACAGAAGTCTGCCACCCCACTCATGAAGTGTGAAAAGCAACATCTTTTCTGCAACAACCACATTTTCATTTGAACTTATAATCTTTCAATTGTCCCTCTTACTCCAATATCTACAAGTGCCCTGGTTCACTGGTACCTTTCAGCTACATTTGTCAATTCCAATAAAATGAAGCAAATGTGATTTTAAAAAAAGAACTTCCATGATACCGTAAGCTTCCTTTTCACAATTAAACTTTCATTCCTAGAAAGACCATCTCCTTTCCTTCACCTCTGCTTGGAGTGAAGCCAAAGTATTTATTGACCACTGTGCATACTCTGAATTTGGATATGAAGTCTTCCAAGACTATGAGATTTTAATTAATAAAAATTACTGATGATGGAGTGTTTTTTCCAGCCTCAGAATATGGAATAGGAATGGCGTCGAAAAGCACTGAACACCAAGATTTCTGGGGAACACCAAACTTCCTTCCACTGGCATCCAACTTGCTTCTTTACAAACTGAAAACAAATCCGTTATAGTAATCACTACAGCCAAAAAATCTACTGTTAAGAATTATGATTCCACTAGAGACAACCTACGTGTGTAAATTACTGTTGTTGGGTTTTGTTAGCTCTGACTGGCAAATAAGTAGAAATGGAAATTATTTGCAAATTAGGATGGAGGGCAAGGCAAAAAGAGAAAGCAAAGTACCATCACCATAAAATCTTTAAGCCAAGAATTCAAAACACAGGGCAAGAAAAGAAATTATGTGAAAAAGCTGAGGATAGGAAAAGGGAAGAGAAGAAACCAGTGTTGATCCAGCAAGTACCATTTCTCTAGCAAAAACCTCTAAGCAGCAAATTGCCACTTAGGACAAGTTACTGCATATAAACATATGCACACACATATAAAATCTGCCGAGTTCACACGATTAAAAGCTCTTTTTAAAAAGTATCCAAGCATGCTTTTTTGGAATGTCTAATTCTTGGAGGGGCGGTGATTGCAGCTGGGTTTTCTTTTTAAAACAAATTCAATTCAACCTGAGAACTTCTGTTTATGAAATATTATGTACCTGACATTATCCTGCACCTTTTAAAATAGGTACACTTGTTATTCATAGTCTGCATTAGACTTTCTGGGTATTCCCAAAAAGTTCACATGTAAAATACACAGAATAAAAATGATTATCAACACAAAATGAAAAGAAGCACACATTTAGAACTCTGCTACCATTTTGTAAAAAAAAAAAAAGTTTGTTGCTGGACCGACAAAAAGAGCCTCCCACCTCTTTTGGAGAAAGAGCACAATAATTAAAGATGGGGAAAGAATTATTCTGAATAGATAAAAGCAATTCTGGGAACAGAAAGCGCAGCATCTCCTTTTCTGGCATATTAATCCTTTTCCAAACTTCCTTTTCCCATTTATCCTCCAATTTGGCAGGTTTGTGGGGGAGTTTTTTTTATTAAAAAGTAACAGCCAACATTCAAATTTTGTTGAAAAGGAGATACTGCAATTATCCCTTGGATCAGAAAGCCCATCAGGGAAAACACACACACATACACATACACACAGTCAAATCAGACCAGAGGATGATTGTTTTGATTAGCTCTGTCTCATCAGATGTTCAGCCTCTGATGATTCGTTGTTAGAGGGAGAAAGCCAACCAGCAGACCATCCCAAGCCCATGATGCAGGAGTTCCAATCTCATCATGCCAGAACACCAGAAAGTCAAAGCGCAGGCCCTCTGCTCTCCTGGGAATGATGCCAACGGTACAGGCAGCCACTGGGGGAGGGGGGTCTCCGAATGCACATGGTGTATAGGGTGGAGGTGAACACAGAGGCAGCAGAGATGTCAGGTTTCCAACAAAATAATTTTCCCTCCCACCAAAAGATGGACTGGTTGCTCCATTCTGTGCTGCTCTTAAGTATATGGATTTCTTTTGTCTAAATTGCTTTGTTTGGAGGGGGCAGAACAGAGTCTGGATATTATCGAAACACAAGACTTTAAAAATAAGAGAGTGGATTTGCTGCCAATGTTGCTGTGGCTACTTGAACGCTGCAAATTCGCCTGTAGAGGGAGGACAAGAGCCGAGTTTTAAAAGTTGGGTATTATTCATCAGCAAGGTAGAAATGTTATCCAGTATAAATCTGGTGCTATACACTGGACACAAGAGATGTTAGGAGAAAATGCAACTGTTAATAATTAAATGTACAGAAGGAACTTGTTGGCAGAGAGAGGACACAAAGTTATTCACACAAAATCTCTTGCTGAAGTAAGAGTTTCAGAGAAACAAAACTCATTCGATCCAACAGCTTATTATGTTTGCAGGAAGAAGAGGTTCTTGTGAAGAGTTTGCAAATACAAAAAAAGTCATCATTAACATTTCTAAAATTGCTACTCACATGGTTTTGTCTAATAAAGTTCGAACACAAGTTGAGAGTTGTTTGAAGGGCCTAGTTTTAGATATTTACAAAAGAGTGGGCAACAAGGGCTTCTTGCTATGTTTCTCCCCAATATTTCTGCTGTGGTTTTAAGAGGTAGGGAATGGACAAATCTTCCATTTATTCTCATGCAGTGAAGAGAGAAAAGTTTATCTGAAGTAGCTACACTCATGAAGACTTAGGTACACTTTCTAGTAATCTGACTCCAGGAGGAGAGACTATACAAAACAATCAACCTGTGTAAGTGTAAATTGTGTACTATGTTAATATCCTGTTAAGAATTTTTATCCTATTAATAAAATTTAATAATAAATTAATAACGTCTGAGTAACAGCAAGAATTTTAACCTGGTCTCTACATTCTCCAGCTTATTATACAGATCTCTGCACTATTTTATTTTAGGCTGCATCCACATTTCAGAAATAGTCCAGTTTGACCCCACTTTTAACTACCATGGCTCAATGCTATGGAATTCTGGGAACTGTAGTTTCATGAGCTACCTAGTCTTTTCTGTCAGAGAGCTCTGGTGCCACAACAATTCCCAGAATTTCATAGTATTGAGCCATGGCAGTTAAAGTTTCTGCAGTGCGGAAGCAGCCTTAGAAAGCTCTTGGGTATATTTAACAGTTTTACAATTTATTTCAGACAAAAAAAAAAAAAGAAAAAAGAAAAAGAAAAAGAAGTAACATTGTGTTTGGGGACTAATTCTAAAACATTCATATTCTTCAACACCTTTCAAAACACATCCTTTGGTTGACTAACCTTCAGTCAACTCCTTGTTAAAGACTGATCCATAAACAAGACTGATCCATAAACAAGAAATTACTCTCCCTTTGGTCATCCAGTCTGCCTGTTGCAGCTAATCATTCAAACTTGGTGTTGAGGGACACAAAGACAAGACTACCTTCCCAGGGACAGATTCAGGTCAAGAGTTTCACTAAATATTCCATCTAGTCATATGCAAAGAATATTATATGGAGGAAGACCACTGTGCTCAGCCTCCTCATTAACCCATAAGGAGGCAAGCCCTCTTAACTTTAGTTTAATGTTCAGAGCCATGCTAGTCTCAAGTTTCAAATTTGAAAGACGGAAAAAAACATTAATTTAAAAGTGTACTGAAAACCACTATATTCTGAAAGTTCTACAGCTATCTGAAAGGTGATTATTTGAAAGTACCTCCAATTCTTTGAAAAGAACACAGCCATGTTGCCCGAGTGATATAAACTAGTGCTGTGACTGAGACCTTTTGCACTGTAAGCACTAAGGACATAGAGGAAATTGTCCTGGATCCAAAAATCTGTAACTGTACATGGGAAGGTTTGCTGGAATCAGCCATCACTTAGTGGCAATCAAGGAAAATGACACATAGTGCTCAAACCAGAAGGTGTCTCAAGGAGGTGACACAGAGAATACAGGTCTGTGACTGCTGAATGGCTCCTACTGCCTGATAAGGACATTATGTCACTGTCCATACTCCGCACTGCTATCCAGTCATGAATCATATGCATGCTTAGTGCTGAGATACCAACCGTCATGTCTCTGTCACCTCTTTGTCAAATCTTCTAGTAGGACTCCTGTTCTTTGTCATGCACAACTGCCTTTAAGTAACACCTGAAGGACTGCTAGTGGAAGCTTACCAAATATAGAGATGGATCTCTTCACCCATGTGCAGTTGGTGGAAAACATGCACTCTACCTTCAGTTCTATCAACTACCTTTTATGAACTAGTCTGGTCCACAATGCATCCCCATCTTTATCAGGCAAACAGTGATATATTCCATTTCTCTTCCCAAACCAGGCTTATATAAAAGGTAGCAATCAAAGAAAGGAGTTGACAACTTCCATCAGATGGACTCTATGCCAAAACAACTTGTATTACCTCCATACTAATGGGAAGTATTCTGCAATGCCCTCTGGTGTCAGGCACTGTCACCTAAACTTCCCACAGTGCCTCAGAGTGACATCATATAAGGCATCTGGGGAAAATTTAAATGGTGATCTGCAGAACATGACAGGATATGGGACACAACAACTGCCTGATGTGGACCTTTCTTCTTTTCCCATCTTAGTAAGGGCTCACTATCACATTAGCTGCTCCAAGAACTAGATGATTTAACTGGTTTTAAGGGACCGATTTTAAAATATTAAAAGCTTCTATTCACCCCACTGGAAATTGTTAATGAATTGGAAGTTTTATATTAAATAGAATGTTAAAAAAGAAAAACAAAACTAAACTAAATCCTTTATTTTGCCATTTGGGCACCACCTTCTAGAGAAACTGCTAATTTTCATGTGTTTGACAATAAAACACGGAAGGTACAGTTCTATCAACTTGTCTGTGCATGAAGAAAACAGCTATATCTTTCATCTTAGATATGGGGGAAAGCTTACAATTTATCAAGAATCCCAAAAGAAGCAAAATCAATTTAACTGTACAAAATAGATAACTCAACAACAGTAAAATAATAAAAAAAATTGCATGTGTATGACAGAGAATGCAAAATGTATATTCTTTTAGGACCCTTGATTTCCAGATTGTTTTTCTGGAGATTTGCACCTAAACCGGATAAATTCCATACACAAGCATGAAACATTTTCTCCACAGAAAGGAGACTTCAGAAGAGACATTAACCCACATAAAACTGAGCAATAGCAGCAAGCCATTGAATTTTGTAAAATAACTGAAGGTGAAACTTTCACTTCCCACCTTTAAACAACTTTTAAAGTTTACCATTCTGCTTTTACAAGACATTTTCCCCCCATTATGGGCTTCATTCTTTTAAGGCATGGCCTCCATGGCCACACATATAAAAGCAAGACTCACTAGGTATATGTGTGTGCTTGTTTTTTTTTAAAGGACCTTACTAGTCTGTTTGGGTCTAACAAAGTCTAGTTAAGCACCTTAAGCAGTCTAGTGCAAAGGCATGAATCCAGCAATAATTTCAAACAGATGCATGAGATGCAACTACGGACAGACTAAACAGAGACAATAAAAAAAGAAATGACCAACCCACCCACCAAAAAACAACAAAAAAGAAAAAGAATAAGTAAAAAGAGACTTAGCTCCAAGTAATCAGAAATTTCCAACGAGCAAGAAGTTCAAAAAGGAAGCTACTTCCCAGTAAAGTCTTTATGTTACCTGAAGCTTGCTCTGCTCATTTAAGGAAACCTGATGCACTCAGCCTTAATCTTTTACTTTATCCTTTACGCAGTGTCAGCAACGCTGCTGACTTGTGCATCTAAAATTGTTACTAGCATATAAGAAAGACTGTGGAAACAAAAGGAAATAGTTTTAGATGTGGATGTAAAACTCTACTAGCCACTTATAAACCAAAGTACGATAACCTATAAAGCAAAGATGATATCAGAAAAAAGCTTGACCTATGACCCAAAAATAAATGGGTGTATATTAATTTTCGATGACTTTTCCCTTTTCCTACTGAGCAATTACTAGGCAGTCCATTGCCAGCAACAGATGCCATTCTAGGAACACAGGAGGCTCAGTGTCAGATAAGTCCTTTTTCAGTCAATGCATCTTTCCCAAAATGAAAATTAACATGTTGGGAATTCAAACATCAACAAAAGTTCACAAACCAAATACATAGGTACATGCTTTCAACTTCTGTTCAGCTTACAGAAAACCCACCGTATCCCCCTGCCTGGATGGGTGTTTTTGGAGAAGCACAAGCATACAGGCTAAAATCCTCTGTCTGGAAACCAGCCCGGTTCAAGGAGGGCTCAGATGCACTGCGGTGAATTTTTGGCAACGATCGGGCCAGAAGCTCAATAGAGGCAAGGATCTGAAAGAGAAAACAAGAGAAAGCCTAGTGTTCCAGGATGGGTACAGTGAAAGAATCATACACTGATTTTGACAACAAGCTGTTTGTAATATTCCTTAAGAAAGCAAATATACATAAATAATAATAATAAATAATAATAAAATTTTTATTTATATGCCGCCCTTCCTTCGATCAGGGCGGCTCACAACAAGTTAAAATACAATCAACAGTACACATAAAATAAAATACCCATTAAAACAAACCAACAGTAAAAAGCCCCATAGCCCAACCTCTTGGCCACGAAAGAGGAGGGAGGCCCACAGGATATTTATTCGGGGAATGCCTGTTGGAATAGGAAGGTTTTAAGGTCCTTCCTAAATTGGGCCAGGGTAGTAGATGAGCGGAGCTCTATGGGCAGCGCATTCCAAAGGGCTGGGGCAGCTGTGGAAAACGTCCTCCGGGAAGTGGAGACTAACCTAGCCCCAGGCACCTTCAGTAGCTGCTGCCCAGACGTTCTGAGGGTGCGAGGCGGAATGTACGGGGAGAGGCGGTCCTTTAGGTATCCTGGGCCCAAGCCATTTAGGGCTTTATAGGTAATTACCAACACCTTATATTGAGCTCGGAAGCGAATGGGCAGCCAATGGAGATCTTTTAAAACCGGTGTTATATGGCTGGTCCTGGGAGCACCAGTGACCAGCCTGGCTGCCATGTTCTGCACCATTTGCAGCTTCCGAGTTTGGTATAAGGGTTGCCCCATGTAGAGTACATTGCAGAAATCCAATCTCGAAGTTACCAGAGCATGTACAACAGTTTCTAGGTCCCTCTGGGCCAGGTATGGGCGCAGCTGGCGAATCAGCCGAAGCTGATAACAGGTGTTCCTGACCGTCGCATTCACCTGAGCAGTCAGGTGAAGCAACGAGTCAAGAAGCACCCCCAGACTGCGCACGGAGTCCTTCACAGGGAGCATGACCCCGTTCAGGACAGGTGGAACCACCGCCATTCCTGGACCAGGGGAACCTATAACTAGTACCTCTGTTTTCTCTGGATTCAATTTGAGTCGGTTTTCCCTCATCCAGCCCATTACTGACTCTAGACAGGCCACGAGAGGAGAGACGCCATCCCCAGTCACTGCATCAGTCGGAGACATAGAGAAAATGATTTGGGTGTCATCAGCGTACTGATAACCCCGCGCCCCATGTCTCCGGATGATCTCTCCCAGCGTTTTCATGTAAATGTTAAATAGCATGGGAGACAGAATGGCTCCTTGAGGGACCCCAGGTTTAAGGGCCCGCTCGTCAGAGCACACGTCTCCCAGCTGCACCATCTGGGACCTCCCGGAGAGGTAGGACCGGAACCACTGGAGCGCAGTGCCCCCGATTCCCACCTCTGCCAGGTGTCCCAGAAGGATACCATGGTCTATGGTATCGAAAGCCGCTGAGATGTCCAAGAGCACCAACAGGGACACGCTTCCCCTGTCAATGCTCAGACGGAGATCATCGACCAAGGCGACCATGGCCGTCTCAACCCCGTGACCCGCCCGGAAGCCAGTTTGAAATGGGTCCAGATAATCCGTTTCATCCAAGACCGCCTGAAGCTGGATCGCAACCGCCCTCTCGATCACCTTACCCAAGAATGGTAGCAGCGAAACAGGCCGATAATTATTATGAACCAGGGGGTCAAGGGAGGGCTTTTTTAGGATCGGTTTTACAATGGCCAATTTAAGATCCGATGGAAATAGCCCATCCCCGAAAGATGTATTAATTATCCGGCGTAACAAAGTTGTTACTGCCGGTCCCCCCTGGGCCGCTAACCACGAGGGACAGGGATCAAGAGAGCAGGTTGTTTTCCGAACACTTCCAAGGATCTTGTCCACATCCTCGGTACTCACCAACTCAAACTGATCCAGTTTAACATAGTCCACGGAGGCTCTGGACACTTGTACCCTAGGATCTGCTATAATGTCAGCGTTCAGACCTTCGCTTATACGAGAGGTTTTATCCGCAAAAAAGTCGTTAAACAGGTCACAGCAGGCCTTAGAAGGTTCAAGGATCTGGTTCAGGGCGGGAGGAAGCTGAGTTAGCTCCCTGACCACCCTGAACAACTCTGCTGGACGCGACTCAGCGGACGCAATACGGGCACCATAGAACGAATTCTTTGTTGCGCGTATTGCCTCTCCGTAGTCCTCTAACAGTTGGTCTAGGAGAGCCTTGTCGTCTAAGCAAAGGTGTTTCCGCCAACGGTACTCTAGCCGTCGCAGAACCCGCTTCCTCGCCCGGAGATCTTCCGTATACCAGGGCTTACGTTTGGAAGCGGGCCTGAGAGGGCGCTTGGGAGCGATCCTGTGTATAGCCCTAGAAAGACCGGTATTCCAAATACCGGTGAGGGCATCAACAGAGTCGCCGTCATTTCCAACCGCGAGCCCCTCTAAGGCTTCTTGGAACCTCTCAGGTTCCATCAGCCTTCGAGGGTGGACCATCCTAACAGGTCCACCACCCCCGGGGGGGGATCTGGGTAGAAGCCTTGATTTTCACCTCTACCAGGAAATGATCCGTCCATGACAGGGGGGAAACATTTGCTATTTCCACCCACGGATTTTCCGCCTCCGAACAGAAGACCAAATCGAGAGTATTACCCGCACAATGCGTAGGACCCTGTATCAGCTGGGACAGGCCCATGGCCGCCTGAAGTCACCCAGGACAAGAAGCCTGGGCATTTCCAACATCAGCTCAGCGACCAGCTGTGTCAGCTCGTTAAGGGAGTCCGCTAATGCACGGGGTGGCCGATACACTAACAGAATCCCTAGACTGTCCCTAGCCTTTAGGGTCAGGTAAATTCACTCGATATAGGAGGTCTGTCGGATGTGGTTCCTGGTGAGGGACACGGTGTTCCTATGTATCAAGGCCACACCTCCCCCCCGCCCACCTAACCTGCGCTGGTCCTTCACCGAGTACCCAGCAGGCAGGGCCTGAGCCCACACAGCGTCCCCTTCAGGCCCTAGCCAGGTCTCGGTAGTGCAAGCCAGGTCACACTTAAGAGTCCTCCAGCAGATCCTGGAGGATGTGGGTCTTGTTATTAATCGACCTGGCATATACTGAGGAGAAGCAACCATTAGGAATTAAAGCCACACTTCTAGAAAGATGGTGAAAGAGATAATGTGGCTGCCTGCTTTATCTCTCTGTTTACGATGTCGAATCAGAATTAAAGGGTTCATGAAGGGTTGCTTGCTTAAAGACCACTAGAACACTATGAAGGAAAATTACAATTCAAGAACTAAACAAAGATGTAATATAACTAATTGCTCATTGAGTTTTGTATTCTGTTTGCCTGTCCCATATTCTTATCTTACAGACTTTTTGTACATAAGAGATGTGACATGGTAGATGCACCTGGGTTACCTGCAAACATATACATGGATTGTTTTTTGTGGGTTTTTTGGCCTATGTGGCCATCTTCTAGAAGAGTTTATTCCTGATGTTTCGCCAGCATCTGTGGCTGGCATTTTCAGAGAATGTTTGCCTGGAAAGGAGTTGAGTATGTATGTACTGTGTGAACCTGGGAAGGCAGGAGTGATTTGATTGTGGATTGTTCTGTTGCCTAATGGCAGGCCTCAGGCTGGAAGGGTATGCAAAAGAGGATTAATGTCTGCTTGATCCTCTTTTGCATACCTCCCACTCTGAGGCCTGACATTAGCAACAGAACAATCCACATGCAAATCACTCCTGCCTTCCCAGGTTCACACAGTACATACATACTCAACTCCTTTCCAGGCAAGCATTCTCTGAAAATGCCAGCCACAGATGCTGGCGAAACATCAGGAATAAACTCATCTAGAACATGGCCACATAGCCCGAAAAACCCACAAAAAACCTATGGATGCCGGCCATGAAAGCCTTTGATATACATGGATTGTAACGGCACCAGAATTGTCTTTTCTTTGGTTGAGGGTGAGGGAACAGAGGAGAAAAACAAGTCTAAATCCAGCTGTAGGTTGCAGCTAGAACAGATCTCTTGAATCAATGGAAATTTATTAAGTCACCACTTACACAAGCTCTGTTGATCCTCCAGGCCTGCTGTAATTGGGATTGGCGCCTGGATTTAGGCCATCTAGTAAAGCTTTAGATATTGCTTGCAAGATGCAGGTTAAGTTTAACCGAAGGGGCTAAAACTACCAGTCTAGTCAATGCTGGGTTAAATGGACACATCAGGCCCTCATACTAAATCAGATCCCAGGTTTCACATATACAGACAACCTTGTCACACAGGGAAAACTGGAAATTTAAACTGGTCACAATGCAAGGTCATCCAGGGCATTAGGGACAATTTTGCAATTTGTGCAATTGCTGTGCACAAATCAGTTAAAAAACAAACAGAAAGTGAGGTGAATCAGGGAATAAGCATTTTCACAAAAACATTGTGTTTTCATTTCCATTTCATTCACGAATTCGCTTTCCTCACATAATTGCAGCAGCCTGAAAACCATGTGCCAGATTCTCCCTGTTCCCAGATTTCCCATAGTTCCTTTGCTGAGCCGAGAAGGAGGCAGCCTTGTTTTTAAAGGGACATACGCACAACATACACCCCTCTTTCCCTTGTGCGGCTGCTCTCCTCCTCCTGCAGCCTCTAAGCCTTAAGTCTAAAGGAACAGCTGGTGGAAGAAGGCAGAGAGGATGTTTTGGAATTCCTCCTGTACAAGGAGGGAGAAATGGAGGATATGTCCTGGGAAAGGAGGGCATCTGGGAGTTTCAGCTCTCGCTGAAATCAGGCAGATTTATGGACCTCGTCTTTCTCTCTAGTGTGTGTGTTTGTGTATGGTTTTATGGGAGTTTGCAAAGGGAAACCTCGGCCTTCCTTCCTCTGAAACAGCTTCTGGGGCAAAGAGGATTTTCCTTCCCAGTTTCCCTTCCCTCTCTTGAGCGTGTGTGCGTGTGCAGTTGTGGAAATGACAGTTTGGAGTATGTGCAAAAAAGTTATTTTCAAGCTAGCAACGGGATTTGTCCTCATCTGTCTCAAACGCAAATTCACTTTTGATCCACTTTCTTGCCTAAGTAATGTGCTTTTAACCCCTTGTTGTGTTCTGTGTGTGATAAGCATTAGCAAATTTGCTTGTTTTTCCGGCGTGCCAACACTTTTAACCATTTTTGGGAAGCACATAGATTACCATGTGAAAAAGTTCAGAGAAGCAGATGTGTCTCTTTACTTCCAAAGATGACAGCAGCAATGCTGATATGCATCATTCCTTCCTCATATTCCTCAACAATTCTTTTATTTCTGGCCAGACTATCATAATGTCCTTAGGTTCTTTTTGATAAAGAAGCTTGTGTGACTGAAATCGTCAAGCAGAGTGAGTGAAAATAAAACCAAATTATATCTGTCCTTCTTCCAGAAATGTAGGCCCATTTCAGCTGGGAATGGAATGCAACAGGGATAGCGGTGGGCAGGGGCTTACCAAGTCTACATTTCTGGTGTAAAAAAGAACACTTGCTGCCATTGTATCTCCCTTCAGAATAATCCCAGAAATAACTAGCAACTCTAGTACCACTTATGATAATTTTTCAACAGAAAGGGCATACATGGTGGTAGCAAGAACAAAGAGTTCTATTTGAAACCAGCAGAGTGTGTGTGTGTGTGTTTTAAAAAATCAAACACTAGTTGATGCTGAGGAAGCAACAAGAGACATGTTTTCTAGAGTTAAAGTATAAACACAAGAACAGCAGAACTATACAGTATATTACCCTGCCACAAAACTAACAGAATTATTTCAACCCCTTTGCCTCCCAAAACACTCAAATGGCCTGGGTAACTTGCTTCCATGTACTCCGGAGGTAATTTTAACTCATCCCTTCTTCAGATGAAGTTTTCAGGTCCTTATTATCTCCTACACAGATATGATGTATCTCTGAATTTAGCATTAAACATTAAGCTGCTCCACAAAACAAACTATCCATATGTCTTACCTGTGGGAAGAGGGGTCGTTCATCCCTCTTCTTTTTCAAGCATTCTGCCATTAGCCTTTTCATGGCTTTGGGACAATTACTCCTTACTTTGCTGAGATCTGGAGAGAGGTATCCTCGTCCCACCATAAATATTATCTTTGTAGAAAGGAAGGAAGGAATGATGGAAATGGGGGGGGAAATCAAACAAATGTCTTGTACAAGTTAATATCTTCTATATGTTAAAATGGTGAAAGAGAGTGATTGAAATTTTGATGAGGTGCAGGTTTGCACAGTATTTAAAGTTTTGGAATTTTTTAAGCCATACTTAAAGTTTTTCTGGAGATGACTCAAGGTTTTTTTTCCATATTAGAAAGTAAACCAATTGTAGTTTGGCATAGCTTACAGATACAGAAAAAATAAATATACTGGACCCTTGGCATCTGCTGGAGTTTGGTTCCAGGACCCCCCCACTGATACCAAAATGTAGAGGCTCAGGTCCCATTAAATACAATGACATAGTAAAATGATGTTCCTTAAACAAAATGGCAAAATCAAGGTTTGCTTTTTGGAATTTATATACTGTCTTTTAAAAATATTTTCAATCCATGGATACAGAGGGCTGACTGTAGGAGATTGGTGTATACTGCATTTGCCATGAAGTTCTGTTCTTTCTACAAAGAAGGATACATCCATGCATAGGATTACTTCTGCTGTTGCCCAGAGGGCAAGGAATTACACAGTAAAAACTGTGGGTTTTGCTATATGGCTCCCTTACTTGTCCCCTAGTTTCATTTGTAGACAAAACCAGTGAGGGTGGACTGAAAAATCTTCAAAGGATGAAATAAATAACAAAGATATTAGCTTGACACCACTAGGCTGGGGTTATATATTTGCTTTTTTGCAGACAAAACTTTTAAAGGTAAACACAACAAACACATCATTCTCCTTTTTCAATGAAGGAGCTTCCAAGAAATTGTATTTGGCTAAGTTAAACACTGTAGAAAAAGAAGACATGGTTGGAATGGTAGCGAAACTACCATCCATAAAGGCACTACTTACTGGAGGACCCTTGCCTTGTAAAGGTGGACATACTAGAACATGACATCACCCTGCAAATCTCTTCTAGTGGAAAAGTCATGGGAAAAGCTGCTGTTGCTGCTATCAAACAGAGGATAAATGCTCAAGCTGCACTTCTGAATACTTAGGACCATGAGCAAAACTATCAATTACACGCCACAAACTACAAAGCAGAGGCAGTGAAAATTAAAGACACATAGGCAGGATCATCCAGTTGACCAACTATTGAGTTTTCTACATTATTCTGTAAATGAGAATACAAATTTTAAATCTCTGACACACAACCAGAAAGATGGAGGTTAAGATAGATAGATAGATAGATAGATAGAATGATTAGATAATAGTTGTGTGCCTTCAAGTCATTTCTGAGTTATGGAGACCCTAATGCAAACCTAATGAGGATGAGAGACTGTGACTTGCTTAAGGTCACCCAGTGGCTTTCCATAGCTGAGCAGAGATTTGAAACCTGGTCTCCAGAGTCACTGGAGTGACCCTAGAGGCTCAAGCCACTATATCATCCTGGCTTTCTGTGTGTGTGTACACAAAGCAAAATCATTTACAGTGCGCCCTTGGCTTACGTGGGGGATCCGTTCCAGACCCCCCCCGCGTAAGCCAAAAATGTATATGCTTGAGCCCCATTCTCTTGAATGGGGCTTGTGCACACGGGGGCACGTGTATGCTCAAATCCACGTATGACGCGGGCGTACTGTATACAAAAAGTCTCTCTTACCACTTTAAATCATTCATTCATAAAACAGGAAGAGAATGTGAAAACATAAACCAAATGTCATTAGGAAATCCAAGACTCTCCAAAAATATGACTGCATTACCTGGTCTCTGTTGTTGATGTTAGAATATGGTAACTGCCCAGTCATCAGCTCATAAAGAACAATCCCAAATGCATACACATCTGATTGAAAGCTGTAGGGATTTTTATCTTGCATCCTAATTACTTCTGGTGCCTGTATAACATATAGAAAAAATGGCTTTATTTTGTAGCTGTGACTGCTTACTTTTTTATATCTTCAGTCAGGAGTAGACAGATTTTTGTGCTCCAGGATCTATTCAGAAACTCACCAGTCACAGCCATGTACAAAATAGTGGTTCAAGACAGGTAACAAAACAAGTCGTCATCGAGTATATCTACTACCAGAATTTTCAGTATGATTTTGAATTTGTACACAAAGCTATTATGCTGCACCATTCTAATTTCTTCCCCATAAAGCTTTATTGTTGCAGCAGTTTTTCAACGTCACTCTTATTAAATGTTTGATGCTTGTCAATATACTGTTTCAGACCCTGATCTACCTTCTGCTCACTCCTGCCTTAAGATGTCAAAATGTGAAACCTACTTTTGAAAGAAGATAGCAGAGAAATTGGTCTTTAATAGCTGCTTTTGCTTAGATCTGAAATATCTAATTAGATCCTACAAATTAAGCAGTCATCTTACTAGTTACTGAGATTCACCAACTGCTTTAAGTAAAATTATGATCAATTTTCAGTATCTGAGAATGGTTTCTATCTGACCAAAGTTTAGTACAACCACTAAGATTATTGTAAAAGAGAACATTTATAAGATGACACCATGCAAAGGATAGATCCTTAGACTGAATTGAATTTTCCAGAAAGAGAAGAAAGAATACCTTCACTGGACTGCTTCAGAAAAAGTAAGGTTCCCATGTATAACATAAGACAGTATTCTCTGCAGTGAATTATAAAGGATGGGACCAAGCCTGTATGTCCAGGCCAGAGAAGAAATGGAGATATCTAGTTACTCAGGGGATAACAGGTAGAACAAAAACAGTTTGGAGAATAAATACCCCCTTTATTTACCATCCAGAGAATTGATCCTGACAACTGTTCAAACTGATGGGACCCACTCCATCGTGATTTCACTGTTGCTAGACCAAAATCACCTATTTTTACTGTGAGATCTTCATGAAGAAATATATCTGAGCAAGTGATGTAAAGAATAAAAAAAGGTAAAAGCAGCATTCCTCATTTCCAGGCAGAATTCATTCAACAGGTGTAAAAGTCAGTCTCATCAGTCCACATTATAACCAAACTAATATCTGAACAGTTTCTAAAATTGAGAACTTGAAAAGTTATGTTTAAGAGTACAACTCCCAGGATGCCCTCAGTAAGGGGATTCTGGGAGCTATAGCCCAGAAAAGCAACTTTGTTCAAACTCTGCTGTAATGTGATAAGACAACACAATGAACAAACTAAGGTAGACTCAGTTGCAACTAGGGTGACTGCATGAAATCTTGAACATCTGAAAAAAACCACTGGAAGTTGCAGACACTTCAGACGATCCTATGAAAGGGAGTTGACAAAGGTGATGTTAAGTGAAACACAGTTAATGTGTATCATGCTTCTTTAATTAAATCTCAATTTATCTTTTCCTAGATCTCACCACTGCTCTCCAAAGAACCATCAACCCCACGTGTATCACTGGCTGAATTACAAATCACATGTGCAAACCAAGAATGTGAATCCAAATATATGTGCTGCTTATTCATATTTCATTCTCTTCAATGATGATGCACATTCTTGTCCATATTCTGGTGCAACTAGTCGGGTATTAATACCTTTGCTTCCTTTCTTTACAATGATAGCTATACTGGGGCTGGTAAGCGTTCACTGTTTAGCATTCTGAACATCTGGTTCACCAAACTGTAGTCCCCCAGTCAATTTACAAACAAATACACACTCTGATAAAAGAGGGAGAGAAGGGTGGGGAGAGGTGCAATAAAGTAAAAAGGATACTATTACTCTTGAGGTCTCTGTGGATGATAGACTTGGCATGCAAGTAACTGGAAAAGAACAAGGTATGAGACAGTGAATTGATCCTACATTTTGCTTATGGTATTATCAGGAGGTGATCTTAAAGATGAAAAATACATATGGTAGTACACAGACTATACATTGTTACAGGGCCCAAGACTTCAAACCACTTATTTGTTACTTAGAACTGATCATGTCAAAACAACAGCACCTTCAGGCCACAGCTTTTTTTAGGCACATGGGTTGCAATCCTGTTTCTGCCCATCTCCTCTGGAAAGAAGAACCTGGAGCATGTCTACATCACCAATTGCCTTTCAACAAAGAAAGTGCCATAAATACTTTCAAATACATGTTTTATGGCTTTTAATTATGCAATTAAGGATTTTAAGCATAAGCTGGTTGGTGTGCAATTCTGACTCAGGGTGCAAGAATATACAAACAGGTAAACAAACAGCATGGAAGTAAGTGGGAAATCACTTCAATTAACTGCTGAATATTCATGCTTTGATTGGGTTATCTGTTAGAGCTGCAGAGTTCAAAGCTTTATATTTATTAGCTTAATGTATGGTTCCAGCATACCCCATCCTTCCATACTCATGATGCACTACTGCCAATCCAACATTTCTTGTAGAACCATTTTAAAGGTTTCCGTAAAACAAGACTATGCTTCTTGTTCCTTCAAGTCAAGTAAGAAGACTACAGAATAACACTACACATACAGAGGGCCCTCTCCTTATGCAGGGATCCGTTCCGGATTCCCCTCCATAATGGGAAGTCCGCATATGCTCACACCCCATTGCAAACAATGGGGCTCATGCTCATGGCTCGGAGCAGCGCATGTGCGACATAGCTTTAATTGCAGCGCGGCTTCCGTTTAAGGTGGAAACCGTGTATAGTGTGCTTGGGATTCTTTTAACCCAACCAATATTATGAAAATCTGAAGAGTTGACTTAAGGAAGACAATAGAATTTGAAGGCTATAAGCAACTTGGAGCAAGTTTGATGGCAATGCAGTTAAATGATTTGTGCTAATTGGGGCCAGTTCTTCTATTAGGCTGTCTGAGGAATCAGATTTTCATTCAAAATGTACTTGCTACCTTATCTCCATACCCACAAGGTTTTGAATTTGAATTGACAACCTCATTCAAAACAACTTATATTAGTATGTCTCTGGATTCTCCACTCTGAAACATGCATCTGAGGAGGTAGGCAGAAGGCTACAAAAGTTCATGCTTCCATCTTCTTTCAGCTAGTCTCAAAGGTGCTACAAAATCCCTTTGCACACAACTGCATATTGTCTCTGTAACTCCAACTATGATGTGTAATTTCTAAGATCACATAAGAGATAACAGAGAGGAAATAATTCCTCATATCTATGATATCTTTGCAAATGTAACAGGAAAAAAAGTTTACAAATACCTATTTTCTTAAAATAGCAACAAATGACAACTGACTCAGAAACAGAATTGAGTATTTGGTTTTCTAAAAGCTCCAAGTTAAGCAGACATCGTCTTCACTGGCTGAAGCTTTCTGTGAAGCTGCTGAGTTAACCCATGTGTTCTGGAGAAATTAGCATGCGGAGAACCACCATTGTTTCTCTGTGCCATCTTAGCTAGCAAAAGATGTACTTACTCCATTCCTTGTGCCGTCTGCCGTGCAATGTCAATCAGCTTGATCATTTCAAATTTGGTCTCTATGATGTGTAGATGGTGGTAAAGACTGGAGCCCTCACACCACTGCGTAACTATAGCTAGCTGCGGCTTTGTTGAATAGCCCATGAAAAGTAATATATTCACATGTCGTGTTTTCCTGAAGAAGCAAAGAAAATTTTATCATTTAATGGACTGGAAATCTAATGCAAACTAAGAGCTGAACATTCTCCTATGCTTTTATCTACCTAAGAAGTGCCCTAATGTTTCCAATGGGGGCCAGCCAGATAACCTTAAGACAAAGAGAAGAGCACTACTCAGCCAGAAGACCAAATCCAGTTTTAGAGAGGGTCTACACATTCTACTAGTGGACTAAACAAAAAGAGTGTGATGAAAAATGTCATCCTATTTTAACAGAAACTTCATACGGAAAGCAAGCCTTGGGAAAAGACATTTCCGCTTTTTAGAAAGGGATGTATGTATGTACAAAAGTTGGGAAACCATCAAATGATGGTGTCAGAGAGAAGACAATGCCAGAATAAGACCTTGATTTAGAAAGTTCACAACCAGGGCATGAATCCAACAGCCACTTGCAGCTGTGTTCAAGCAACTGATGTTCAAGACCAGGATCATTCTGAACATATAAATTTCATATGGTCATCAAAGCTACCAGCTAAGGATAATTCTGTCTTTTTGAATTTGTCTACTCAAGATTTTTTAAATTGCTGCTTTTATCTATTTTATTGTTTTGCTGAGGTTTCTCACCACACTGGTATCTGTAATAATGAAGAGAGTTCCAAATGTACAGTATTTAAACATGAATGTTCAAAATGGTTTAAGACTAGTTTTAAAACCAGAAGTGGAAATTGCATTGTTGCAGTATATCATTAGTTCCATGATGCTCCATTCCAACTTCCTGATACCATCCCTGGCTTGTTTGTTTCTTCCCCACACCTAATATAGGTTTTGACAACATGAGCATGTCTAGTTTTCATTAGGCTGCTCTTTTCTTGGAGGAGAGTACAGTCGGCCCTTCTTATACACGGATTCAAGCATACACGGTTTGAAAATGTTCAAAAAAAGTATAAATTTCAAATATCAAACCTTGATTTTCCATTTTTTATAAGGGACACCATTTTGTTATGTCATTATATTTAATAGGACTTGAGCATACACAGATTTTGTTATACATGGGGGATCTTGGAACCAAACCCCAGCGTATAATAAGGGTCCACTGTATTTTCCTTAGAACATGGGTGAAAATCATGTGGTCCTCCAGACATTCTTGGACTATAACTCCCAGAAGTCCTAGCCATCATAATTGATGGTGAGGAATGCTGGGAGTTGCAGTCCAACAACATTTAAAGGACAGTAAATTTCCACCCCTGTCTTAAGATTCTTCTTTTGAAAAGATCGAATACACTTTTACAAATCTAAAAGTTTCCACTGACCATTCTGGTTAGTACTCACTTCTTGAGATCAAAGTTACAGAAAGTGATGGAGATAAAAGGCAGTCTCAACAAGCAGTGAGAGCCAAATGAGAGAAAAGCAAGAACAGGGGAAAAACAAAAATGAAGTGTGGAAAAAAAAATCAGTTTTCTTTGTCAAAAACATGGTTTGATGTAGAGTTGTCTAAGCATGAGCATGTGTTAAACGGAGTTCAGCAAACCTATAAGCAGACAGAAATTGTAACAGAAGACAAAATGTCTTAGAGAATAACTAGGAAAAAACCCCAGAATCTTTGGCAAATGGTAGAAGATTAGAGGCTTCTCTAGTGAAGTTATACTGGTCGTGTTACCAAAGTAATTCATGCAATCTTACCTGAGCACTCCTACTTCATTTTTAAAGGCCTGCAGCTGCTGAGGAGTAGGGGCTGTAACATTCAACATCTTCACCGCAACATCACCTTCAAAAGCAATTGTTTAAAAAACAGCTGTATTCAGACTGCTGAATAATAAAAAGAGACACAAAGCTCAACTATTGATATGTGCCACCCATTAAATGGTTATGCTATTCTATAAATTTCCATTATGTAAAATGCATTGTTCAAGATCCAAAGAACTATTATAGCTCTACCTGAAGTCAGTGGATGACCCACTTTTGTTCCTGCACTTTTTGTGTCTTTCTTATGACCTAATTTTGTATCATTATGCATAATGAAGAGTTCTAAAGAACCTAAAAGCTCATAACATTTATGTGCTATTTTCTGTAACACCTACAATCATATAATTGGAAGTGACCACAAGGGCCATTTAGTTCAACCTCCTGCCATACAAGAAATCTAAAGCATTCCTAAAAATGCTCTGTGGGCATATACTCAACTTTGAGTTGCCTTTCAACTTATGGACCTCATGAATTTCATATGCTCTTCTTAGGTCAGGAATACTCGGAGGTGGTTATGCTAGTTCCTTCCTCTGAAATACAGCCTATAGCACCTGGCATTCATAGCTTCCATGATCAGACAGGAACTGGTTCCTTTATCAGATTTAGGCCTAGAGAGTATTAGCTACCCCTCCTAATTTGCTGTCATCTTCAAACTTGATAAGCATGCTTTCTATTCCACCATCAGAATAATTTATATAGATATTTTAATTTTACAAAATACCCATAAATATAAGAAAAGGTATTATTTTTCTCTGGTTTTTGTTTATGATTTTCTTGGAATGGAATTCCAATGTCATAATAAAAACAGATTCTTGGCCATGACTGGAACAATATCCCCCTCTCCAAGACAAAAGAGACAGAGAGTGCTATCTTTCCCTCACAAGAGACACACTTTTAAATAAAGCCCTAGGGGCCCTGCACTCTTCAGAGAAATGCCTTCATAAGTGTAGAAGGAGTCTGGGGAAAAATACACCTATCCATGAAGACAAACAATAACTAGCTGGGATGGGGGTGGGGGTGGGGGGAGATGAGCACGCTAAACAAAAGCTCAGCTGAAAGAAAACAATCTTCATAATGCTGCACTGGCAATGGTCAAAAATGAAATGAGGGGGAGAGGCTGAGGTGTACTCAGGCCCACATGCTGGGGGCTGAGTTTCCACCAAAAGTTACTCAGCTCTGGAATGTTCTGATCGTGGCCTGCTCTGTGAGTCCCAGAGACCATGAAGAAGAAGAAAATATTGAACAATCCTCCTTCTGCTTAGGGAAAAACAATAAGTTCAGTAATTACATACCATGCCATTTTCCCTTAAAGACTGTCCCAAATGATCCAGATCCTATTCTTTGTCCAACTGTGATTTGGCCATCTGGTATCTCCCAGTCATCACTTGAGTCTCGTCGACCAAGAGTTTTCTGTAAGAAAGGGAATTTGAGCAAAATCAGCTGTATCTGCAATTTTTTCTTAAGAAATGTTCCATGTGTCTTCCTAAAGTGGAGAGTCTTTCAGATACTGCTGACATTTTTGCTACCCATGATTAATTCCAAATATGGTGCATAATGCCATGACATGTTTATCTCTGAAACTGAGAGTATGTGGGTTGCACATATGCGTGTAGAATGATGCACTGGGTACTTACTGTAAAGGATCATTCATATTGACAGCAAAGGGGACGTCAACCTTTGGGCCATAGCCCATTACTGCCCAGATAAGGAGCCAATGTGATTCACAGGAGAGTGTACACTGCTCAGCTATCTGGCTTTTCCCTATCCCTCCCCCAAACAAAAGACCCCTGAGATCAGAGGAAACTGCAAAGCATCTGGCAGTAAATAGGGTGTCTAGAACTGATGCACCTGAGACAAGAAATCTGAAGAAAAAGAGGTAGCTTCTTGTTCTTGGAGGAAGTGAAAAGGTTTACTTATGTAAGGCCAAAAACAGTCTGTTCCAGACTCTACTTCCTCAGACTTAGCAGAGTTTGTCTAAATAAGTCTGTCTCTATATTTAGGACAATTTTGATGTGTTGAGCTGAGAAGGAAAGAACATGACTCCACAGCCACCTGAGGTGTGTTGTCTCCTAGTCTGTCAGACCAGTTAGTTCCTTACTAACAAATGAAAACTCTGAAGAGCTAGTCTGGTTGTTCCAAGTCCCAACCAGTTTATGGAGTTCTGAGCCTCCGCCAGTGGCCAGATGTTCTGGGTTGTCTGATCTTTACACTGTGCTTCCCACTAAAAAAAGACTGAAGTCTATTGAGAAGCACTTAAGACTTGATCCTGTAGAGCAGTGATGTCCAAACTCTGGCCCTTCAGGTGGTTTGGACTTCAGTTCCCAGAAGACTCAGACATCTTGGCCAATGATCTGGGATTCTGGGAGCTGAAGTCCATAACACCTGGAGGGTCAGTTTGGACATCCCTGTTGTAGATGTATGCCTGTCCTTAGGTTCCTAAGGAGGAGTGCCTCAGGGATGCAGATCATGGAATTAGAAGGTTCTACCATAATAAAATGTGAGTTTGCAATGGAAACAACTGGAGGACACAGGTATAGAATCAGCCTAGAGCACACTATGTGTACAACAGATCATGAATCCCAGGAACACCATCTTTGGAGTTAATCAGACGGCCGTAAACAGGCGGCATAATGCAGCCCCTTTGAGCACCATATTGGGGCTGCAGCAACTGGTGTTTTCCAGTGCAAAAAGAAGTGGCAAAATGCTTTTTGCACAAAAAAAGGTTTCCCTTTCGCAGCCATAATGGCTTCCTGCTCCTGTGGCATGCGGTGTCTAATTGCTGCGCCCCAAGAGTGTTCCCACACTGCCTGTTGTGTGGTCGGTAGTGCGGCATGACTTTGGCTTGGGGGCAGAGTCAGGGTGTGCAACGTGCAGTCCCCACGCCCCCATGCCACCCCCAAGTCGGCTCTTACTGCCTGTCTGCTTTCCCCATACTTTATTGTTGTTTGCCTTCAAGTCATTTCTGATTTACGGCCAACCCTTAGGAGAACCTATCATGGGTTTTCCTGGCAAGATCTGTTCAGACTAAGTGAACAAAATCACTTCCTATGTGAGTTAATTCTTGCTTTCTCTGGGGAAATGGAGATGTCCTCACCTATATTTAGCAGAGCCCCCATGTATACAAATGTCCTGAAGAGGAAAAGATGGGTTTTTATAATTTAGTCAGAATATATGCTTCCATAGTCACGTTAAGGCTCTTGCAAGCTGGAGGTCATCTAGGTAGGAATTCATGTAAGTGACATGAAGGTGCAGGTGGGCAATGTCAGATATCACGATTTTGGGGTCTTAAATTAGAAATGCAAATCCTCTGGAAAACTTGAAAAACTTCCTCTTGGAGACAGGAGAAAGAAATATGTAAGAAGATCTTCATCAGGTCTACTGAAGAAAGAAAAACCTATTCACTACAGGGTGTCCTGGATTTCTATGTTGTTGGGGTTTTTTTTTTTTGGTAGAGTAGATGTCAGTTTATGAATTTCAGGTATAAGACGGCTCTGTGGTCTTCATCTTCTTAGCTACCCCGAAGAGTATTTAATACACCTTTTGTCCTGTTACTTTTGGGGGACTGCCTCCACTGCTCCTACCTGGTAAAGGTAGCAAATGTTTTCTGCTGAGTGAGACATAGAGGTCTACAGAAACTGAGCATTCAGAGGATACTGGACTGTAGCTGGTAGTTCTTGACCATCATGTGAAGCACACAGGCATATGAGGTCAAGGCTTAGCAGCTTAGAAGTGAATGAGCCTTTCCTCCACTAGGAAGGACTAGCAAGCCTGATGTTTGCTTTGAAGAGGCATACATGGGGCCTCTTGGCTGGTAGGTGTCTCCAGTTGCCTGGACTGAAAACTGGCTGGTGATCTGTAGTGAGTCCATCTGGGTCTGAAGACATAAAAATTAGATCTGTTGAATCCCCTGGGGAAAATGAAATGAAGGTTTCCTGACTTGATCCCTATCATCTCTTTTTAAAAATTAAGATATAATTTTATTTGGCTTCAACTAAAATGCCCTGAAGGGTCATATCCTGAAAGACTAAAGAACTGTGGAACAGGACTGATGTTATGCTACATCTAGAATCTAGCACTTCAAGTTTGATTAAGTCACTGTTGTTGCAGCAATGACATGAGCAGAGATGGTTAGGAAGCTCTGGATGGTACTGACAAAGTATGCAAGGAAATTATATAGGTTAAGGGACCTACTGAAGATTTTAGAACCTAAGTGATTCTTGTTCTCAACAGTCACTTTGATCCACACTATGGAAGCCCTGTCCATAATAGAGACTGAGGGACTCCAACGGAAAGAACTAAAGCCTTGTGGGCATCTTTGAAGGAGAGCTGCAGAAGCTATAGGAACTGGAGAGGTAGAACCTTTATACTTTTGGCCTGTTATCTGATCCTTCGGGATCACTGCTGCATTAGTAGTGCTAGTCCTTTTGGCTGGTATTTTATGGGCGGGAGCAGCATGAGAGCACTTAGATGGCATATAGCGGAAACATGAATCCTGACTGATCTAGTGGGGATGACCCCCACAGTCCTATCAGTACCAGCAAATTTTTGCCAAATAGGTGCTAAGATTGGACTGTCTGAAAAGGCAGCATTTGTACAATAGCTACTGGTTGTAAAGAAAAGATCAAAGCAAAAGCAGCCAGTATAAATGGGAGCTATATTCCATTTGGCCCTTAGGGGCTGCTGGGATGGAACCAAAGAGATTTGCCTGCTATGTACAGAAATTGCTTCAAAATGGCTGTGACAAGACACACAGAGGAAATTCTGTGGGCTCTGAGGCTTGCTGCTGACCATGTCAAAAGCTAGCTGTTTGCAGAAGGTGGAAAGGGTGTAGAGTGATCAATTCAACTCTATTTCCTTCCAGAATGGCCATAGCCATAACATAGTCCTCAGGCTCCTGTTGCATCTTAGCAGCCTCTACAGTGCTATCTAAATGATCAAATGCAGGGTTTGCCTCTTCTTCAATGAAAGACTGATAGACCATTATATGATTGATTTAAACTGGAGATGCTGGGGCAATCCACTACAAGATTGAAGATGTGGAGTGCTTTGGGGAGGAATAGATTGATACCACAGGTAGGTAGTAGGTAGAAGACAGAGAGAGAGACAGAGACAGAGAGAGAGAGAGAGAGAGAGATTGAGCTGTTATAACAAGCAGAGTGCTCCAGTGTCTCATCAGAATACTTCCATTTGGACAGCTGAGGTTGTTGATCCATTTGATCCTTGGTGGACCTAGCAGTTATGGTGGTGGCTTCTGGACTGTAAACATGGTGGAAAAACACAACAGCCAGAGATGCACTGGGAGGAACAAATGCTAATAAGAGGGCTAGTCAACTAACGTGGATAGGGGTGAAGACAAAGCAGACCAGGAAAGAAACAATTCTTGCACATAGTATATCCATCCCAGGAACAAAAACACAGTGAAAATAAATTTTAAAAAAGCAACAGAATTTTTTCCTCAGTCAAGATATCTAAGGCGCGTTACAGACCGCCCATTTGGGACGGCCTGTAAGCGACTCTTTCCCCGCTGTATTGGGTCCTCAGCTGCCACAACGGCAGCCTCTGAGGCCCCAATCCACCGCTTTCCAGGCCGTGGGGAAGTGGCAAAAGGCCGCTTCCCCGCAGCCTGGAAAGGGGTGTCCTTGGGGCTTCATGCCCCAAGGACACCCGATGGCGGTGGGGAGGAGGAGAAAGGGGCTCGGCCCCTTTCTCCCTTGCGTCCCTGGTGCAGTCGTCTAAAGGCTGCGCCAGCGACGCAAACCTCAGAAGGAGCTCCGTTTTGGAGCTACTTCTCGCGCCATGGAAAGGGCGCTCTAGGCACCCTCGCGCAGCGCAACAATGTCACATCCGCACCGCCTTTCTAACCCTAGTATGTCCCCAGGACGTACTTTTATGCCCATTTGTAATGGGCCTAAGCCTGCAAGTTTAGCCTTTTGTCTGTAAATATCAGATGAAGTTGCTCTAGACTTGAAAGTCACAACTGCACGGCCACAGTGATAGTTGTAAAAAAGATAATTGATATTATGGATATTATCTATATTAATAGATGTCAGTCAAGATATATATAGAGAAAGGAAGAAAAAATAATCCCACTCTGAGAAGAAACAAAAGGAAGTAGAGAGAGGATGCCACCAGCAGAACAGAACATATAATAAGCTTAATAAAATACTGATTCTGAAGAGGAGGAGCCAAAGCCTATGACCAAGAAGAAGAGCAGGGGAACATCCTGATAGAGTATTAATTTAATATCTTGTGAATCAAGTGACTTCTGCCTTGCCTGGGAGGCAATGGAATATACTCCATAGGTGAATGGGTCCTTCCTGTAATTTGTGTTCAGAAAAATGTTGTGACCTGTGCAGCTTTTCTGATTTTTAAATCATGGATAGGACATAAAACAGCCTTACATCAACACTGGACTTCTAATGTGGTAAAGACAGGATAGCAGTTCAATAAACTAAGTATAACCTTACCATCCTGGTCCGATCTTCTGAAGATGAGGAGGACTTCCTCTCTCGCTGAGGCCCAGGTGATTTCTGTAATGCTTTCACATTGGCGAGGGAGCCGGGTAACGATGCAGGTGGTGTAGCAGACAAACCAGTGGTTGAGCCTATATTTGAAGTCAAAAAATACTTCTGGGTTTTTGAAGACTTAAACATGTCCTGGTGGATTTACTTCATGTAACAGTATGTGCAGAAATTGTGCTACAAATGCAATCTTTCCAAACATCAAAAGGTATTTAAATATAAGTGAAAAGACTTACAAAACAAATGCATAATCCTGCATTTCATAGGACAATCCTTGCTCACTTGATTCAGTTATAAAATGTCTAATGACCTCTGTGAAATTACAATTGGGACTTTAAATCATGAGAGGAAACAACAAGCTTGATCAACAGCAATAATTACAACCTACATTCCAACTAGTTGTGAAATGTCTAAAAAGATGATGGGACACAGTGGAAAAGATATTAGTGGCAATTCAGGCCCCGTTGCAATAAATAAGCCTGAACCATAGGTAAGATCTGTTTGGATATAATCCACTGTCACTTTAAACAGGGAAAAACATGCTAATCAATATAGATGTATTGCATTCAGGTTTGCCTAATTTTTAAAAGAAGCTTCACACTGTTTAATTCAATTCAGTGGGTTTTGCAGGCTTGCTGCCACTAACTCTTTAGGAATCTGACAATAGCTGGACATGCAACCAACTTGGACTCCAATGGAAAGATTAAAACTGAAGGCAGGATCCAAAGAATTATAAAGATCAATTTTGTAGGCCCAGGAGACCTTTCAATTAGTTTTTTTTTTTTTTTAAATGTAGCCTTTCCTTCTATTCTGGACTAGTTTTCCTGAAAAGAGTTTGCCATGGCAAACAGCTTTGGAAGTTTAAGAGGACCTGCACATAAACAGACCTAAATCATCACAGTTCTACAATGGCAGTGAAGCTGATGATTTTTTCTAAAAAGCCTGCTGTATAACTGGGCAAATAATATTTTCCAGAACTTTAAACAGAATGGTATGAAACAAAGAAACTATAAAGTGCTGTATTTTGTGTCTCAATAACTTTTCAGATATTCTGTATACTATGATGGCACACAGAGACATGGTATATTTTGCTTGTTTGGAGCAAGAGTTCTGCATTTGGAAAAAGTTCAGCCAAAGTACCAGTAGCCAAGCAGAAATTGCCTAGACAACAGTATCAGAAGTCTAAGATTTGAGGATCAGGTAGTTGTGAAGGAGATCAATAAAAACTGACTATAGTATAATTTAAGCTTGCAGGTATTTAGTGTTTAAGATTAGTATGTTTAGGATTGCCGTTTTAGCAGACTAGTGAGAGTTTATCTTGAAAATCCTAAAGAATAGGAAAAGCTCTTCACATCAAGATTATTTTGAAAGTATCTAAAATGAGCATTCTCTTTTAAAATCTATCATGGGGTCCCTGCATCTTGTTTCCCCCAAACCTCCCCCTCCTCTATATTTTTTTTAAAAAACAGATGTGACTGGGGGGGGGGGGGAGACTTGTGCAGGCTGTACTGGCTCCAGGGACTAAAACACTTCTTGAACTATAGAACACACCCACCACTACTGTAGCACGATAGGTAGCCCTTGTTCACCTCTGTTTTAGCCCCTTTACTTTTTTATTAAATGGTTTAATTTCCTGTAATATATAATATATAATTATGTTCCTTAAGCTTTGCATGCATGCATGCATCTATCCATCTATCTCAGACTATTTATAAACTGCTTTTTAGTGCCAAACTCTCACAAAGCAAAGAATGATACAAGATCTGATAGGTGACTGGCACATGCCAGTCACAGACTTCAGGAAAAATACAGTGACTTTTTTTTCAAGCTTTCTTAAAAGCCTATTTGCGATCTTCAAGTCTGCCCTTTCAATCTGCCCTTCCTTCCAATCTCTAACACAGAACCTGCTGTATCCTTTTGAGTATATCCAGATCACACATTTTATTGAAACTATTTAGTTCTATACTGGGGGGCAAGGAACAATGTGTAAAACCACCACTGGAAAGATACAATTAACACAATTTAAAGGCTGACATTATCTAATGAAAGATAGTTTTTAATGGAATTTCCCCCCCTATTTCCAAATCACATAAGTGACATTTAGAGGCTATGCACTGTTTGTCCAAGATGGTCTCCTGATGCTTTGGAAGAAATGATAAATTAAATTTTGGAACAGGACACTGGGCAATCAATAAAATGTTAATCCTACATCAGAATGTATGGTATTGGGCTAGGCTAGGGAAATGGGGCACTGCTAGACAATTATAGATTCTTCACTCTTCATTATAAACCAAAATATTCTTAGTTTGTATCACAGAACATGAAACTACATTTAAGGAGTTTTTATTCTTGTTTAGTTTGTTAAGTTACTTTTATTGTACTAATGAATTGACCTACCCTTTACTACAGATGGGGGAGGACTCTGCAGAGTGGTCAGAATTCACAAGTTTCTCTTTGTACAAACTGTGCATTGTTGTGTATCAGAAAGAAGAGCCTTTCTATTCTGTAGTGGACCATGGCCCTGATGTTGCCTATAAAAATTTGAGTTGCTTCCAGACTTGGTAGGTTACAGCATTACACTCTTATAGTGCAGATGTTCCACTTTTACTGCTCTGGCTGTCTCCTGTTGCATTTTGAGTTTTGTAGTTCAGTGAGACCTAAGAGCTCTCTGGCTGAGATTCTAAATACCCCTCCCTAAGCTGGAAATCCAGAATGCAACAGGAAGCAGCCAGAGAAGTAAAAGTGGAATGGCAGCACCATAAGAGTGTAGTGCAGTAATCTCCCTAGTTACATTTCTGAGACATGCAGAAATCAACAGGCCACTAGTTGTAACTACAGGAAGCTCTAATGATTCTAATGATCTGTTCTAAATATGACTAAGTCTGGCTATAACCCTATATGTAGTAGCATTCACTGATCGAAGGGAAATTTCTTAGGTTTTAGTGCACAAAACAATCGAATCAATGTCTGCACTGTACTGTAATACATTCCATTAGTCTCCAGATTAGTCACAGTTCCAACATATCATCAGGATAAATCATATACCAGATAATTAATTAAATTTCCAGCAGAACTGTTAGTACCTTGCAATGTTACTTTGAAAGACAATGTTATCTGAGGAATCTTTCTGAAGTGAGAAGTTAAAATTGGTGGTCAGAGAATTTATGAATATTTATCAAACTGCTAAAATCTACAAAACACTTAAGATCAAGCACAGGAGAATGGTTCTTCTGGAATCCAGGGTAAGACTGCCAATGTCTGTATTGAAATTCACTCATATAACTCATAGCAAATTGATCTGTAGACCCTGAAGCAGCATAAAATCTTATTTCCATGCCAGAAAAAACTTCACTTGCTGATTCTGGGAAGATCAGCCTATTGTTATATCGACAGGAGCAGGCCACAATACGTTGCTTGCATCAGTTGGCAGCCCTAATCAGAGGAATTCCTTGGAGCAAATAACATTTTCCACAGATTTTAAATATACTGTATACAGAATCTGTCCTATTCAGTGCAACTGAACCTTAAGACAAGCAACATTTTTAAAAGCAGCACAGAAATTTCATATCTATAATGTATTGCTCTAGAAGATTTATATCAGATGTCCATCACAGAATAATCTGTGAGTTTAATAAGGGTAAGTGAAAATGGGTGAGTGAAAAAAGCACATTCAAAGCATTCCAGCCAGGCCAAGCCAAAACAACAACAACAAGAAGAACAACAAAACCCCCGACAGTGTTTTGATAAACTCACACACTTACATACACACGCTGTGAGGGTGAAGCACAAACAGCATCTGTGGTTTTATTTAGTTTGATTTGGGTGAAAACGAGAAAGAAGAGCCCAACTACCTCTGAACACTGGGCCGGGCTCAAAATCAAACACTATCTCACTGGGGACAGAATGGAGGAGGGGACTGGGAGTCCGGGATTGGTATTTCCGAAGGCAGCGCATCAGCTGGTTCATAGGGGCTGTTAGAGAGAAAGAGACGGGCAGGCAGAGACAGGAAGACAGACACACAGAAGAAATGAAAGTCATGGGACATAACTAAGGTGCTTTGACTCCTAGGCATAGATTGTTTATGACTTTGCAGGGGTGAACCCCCATTTGCCCTTTTAATTCCCCCCTCCCCAAAAAAGAACAGTATATGCTCAAAAAATTGGGAATTGCCACATATCAGATGCCCAGCAGAGAGCTAATTGACTATGTTTTAAACTGACATAATTGTACACAACAGTTAAATGTTGGACAGAATGGGCAAAACTGTTCAAAAGCCACAGCTACCCACATATACATGGTACTCAAAATGGGCAATGTATTATTTGGCAAGGTTCGTGGTTTTAGATCACACTTTGGATCCAAATTTGCAAAGTAGTAGCCAGCTCACTAGATGTAAAATGGGGATAGGAGAGGACACGGGGGAAGCAAAATCCTGACTCAGACAATATTACTCTTAAGTAAAGTGAAGTGATAGGCAAATGGGTTAAAAAGGAGGGAAAAAATCATAAAGGAAGCCATGGAAAGCAAAAATGCTAGCTGATTAAGGACACATGCTTTCCTTTGTTACGTGGTAAAGCCCCTTCTGCACGTTCAAATGATGAAGAGCCAAGTCAAAAGCTTTAATGAACACTTGAAGCCTGTTAGCATTTGAAGTTTCACCCCAAACAGATTTTGCAGCAGTAGCAGCAGCATCCACCAAAGGCATGTATGTCACAGGGTGGGGAAAAAAAATACACATATATACAGTGACAGCTTTTGCTACTTAACTTTATCTCTGCAAAGAACTGGACCCACTCATAAGACATTGATTCAGATTTCCTGCAACCTAAATGTGATACTCATCTTTGAAATAGCAAGTAGGTGGAACTGGTAAATCTTATCACTATTGTTTAATTAAAGATACCTTGGTGAATTAGCCAATTAAGTAGTCAATTAAATTTACAAGCAAAAATTAAAACAATATTTCTAGAGATAAAAGCATACTTTGCTTTTAGGCAATGTACACTGGCAGCAGACCTTACCACTGCTTCTCTCAGATGTAAGCAGAAGGAAATATCTCTTTTGAGTTGTTGCATACTACCTGCAACTTCTGTAGGAACTCACATAAAAAAGTAATGGGGTGGTGGACTGAAGTCTGCTGCCATACTCAGTAGGAGGCATCTTTTAGAAGTCATTCAAAATCTTTTTAATTGATTTATCATCAACTAGTTGAATACATGCATCTACTACCACCAGGAAAATTACAGATGTGGTGAAGATGAGTAGCCTAGGAGTACCCATTTCTTTTTTAACTTTAATGGATGTGCTTTGTTTAGGATGTCAGAAGAATTTCCTCAGGTTACTCTAAGGGAAGAATGGCTTTTGGTAGCTTGTTGTCAAATGGCATTGGCTTACAGACCCTTAGACAATAGCCCTTTGTTGTGTATCAAGATAGAAGGATGACAGTTGGGGGGGGGGGGTAGGACAAAAGGAAGGCCAAGCAGGATAAAACTGAAGGCTTCTTATCTCCTATTTTTATCTTTGGTTACCTATTAAGAAAAAACACTGGCTACCACTTTGCATGCTATCATCCCCTCCCGTTAGCCCACATGGAATGTGAATCACTGGAACGTCTATCAGACAAATGCTAAATGACATGTACAGGCAAGTGTTGCTAAATTTCACTGCTTATGTTTACATTTCTCTTTGTGTCTGTATTTTGTAAAAAGAGGTAGTATAAAGGGGAGGAGGCAAAGCAATGCATTTTATATGCAAGAGAACAAAATTACTTACCTCCCTCTCCTCGAAACCCTTGATCTCTAATCAAGTCCTACAAACCAAAAACAAAACTGTATGCACCTTATTCATGCATTACTGACATTACTTGTCACTATCAGGACAGGGGACATAGTAGAAATATGATATAGTTTAGAAATGCATACTAACAGCAGCTGTGTAGATACAGCATGCATTACTATTAACTCACAAAACGACCACTTGCCTGCCAATACATGTGCACGCAAATATGATTGCTTCAGATTTTGCGGGGTCTGTCAATCTAATTGTCAAGAAGCAGCTTGGAGAATGATGCCAAATATATGCTCTGCTCTAACAGATACTCTTAAAACATGTTCTAAAGAGTAGGGAGGAAAAGTGAAGACTATTGATCGGAGGTACAGGGAAAACAGTGATAATCAATTAGCAGTGTTAAATAAGAGAGATGTTAGCTTATGGACCAACTTCCATTAATGGACAAGTAGCAAGCTTCTGAGTAATACGAAACTATCAAGCAAAGCAGAAATGACAACATTAGTTAATGCTATCTTGGAGGATGCTGTAGGAGTAGCATCTCACAATACCTAATCAACTGCTATCCCAGTAGTCTCCCTTAAAAATAAAAAGACAATATTTAACTCTTGGGGACTGTATACAAGGGCTCCCACCAGCTATCTTGGACTTTGTCTTACAGAAATTGCTATACTTATGGAGGGAATGTTCCAATTTAAATTTGTTCTTGTCACAGGTATGCATACAGCAGGTCTAAAACTGTCTTAAGGAGAATTTGCTCAACAATGCCAGCTAAGCTGAGAGAGGATTAGTTTTGTATTTATCACTTCCATTCTGAATGCTCTGGATTGGTAGGAACCAACAACAACTCACCCATTTGCTTAGTCATGGTCACCATCTGCCAGCCTAGCACAAGGCTGATGAAAAGTTAAGAACAAAATATGCAAACTTCCCTTTAACATGATTTCTGGTTTTATACAAGAGTGGTGAAGATTCAGCATGATTATTAAGAGGAATACCACACAGATGAATTTGCCAATCTGAGACTGGCAATGGATGTTCCAGAAACTGCATTAGTCCATTTAACAAATATCCTCATCCTCCAAGGCACTCAGAATGGTTATATATGGTTTCAATACAGGGCCTTCACATTCAAGTTCAACAGCAGACAATCATGTGCTTTCAGAGCACTCCCTAGACAAATCTCTCACATCAACCTAGTCCTCAAACTTGAAAGAATCAGAAAAGCCAAGTGGTCTCTGCTGAATGAGTAAGGAGAAAGGATTCAGAGGCTCGATGAAATCTAGGGACCACTTCTTGTCCTCCCCTGCCTGAAGTGATACAAGAAAAGGAAAGAAACACTCTACAGTAATTGGAAAGATAAGCTTAAATTACAACTTACATCAATGTTGACTGGTTCTATTGTGTTGATGTGCACATTGGGTGCAGATGAAGAGCGGTCTCGTTGACCAAACTGATTTCGATGGTCTTCATCTCCTTGTCGGAAAGACTGGGGTATTGGAATGGATTTTGAAGGAGAAGGACTAGGGAGAACTGGTGGCCTGAGAATGAAAAAGCATAAAAATGCAATTAAGGTCTGCAGGTTCTCCAATTATTTTACAGAGAAAGTAAAAATATTGTCTCCACCCATATGATGACCTTGAGGAGCCCTGGTGGTGCAGTGATTAAACACCTGTACTTCAGCCACTCACTCAAAACCATATGGTTGCAAGTTCAATACCAGCAAAAGGGCTCAAGCTTGACTCGGGCTTGGATCCTTCTGAGATCGATAAAATTAGTACCCTGATTGTTGAGGGCAATTAGCTTACAGTTGTAAACCGCTTAGACACTGTTAGTTCAGTGTGACACGGTATATAAATGGAGCTGTTTGTTTGTTTTATCTATCTGTTATGATCAACTGTGGAGGCTCTTCTACACAGCCTGTTGCCTTTTGAGGCAGGACTGCCATCAGCATTTGAATCCTCAGGCAGCTACCATGCTTCCATGAGTGTTGATACTAGTGCAAGATTCAGCCTATCCATCTGCCTGTTCCTTATCTTTAACTGGTGTCCTCCTCCTTTTTAAAATCTTGCTTGTAAAATGAAAGTAGAATCATAGAGTTGGAAGAGACCACAAGGGTCGTGATCCTATCATTTATCAAAAGGTAGCTTCTGACAGAGTATGTTGCAATAATTCAATCCAGGCAAATGTATTTCTTACTACAGTGGGCCCTTACCTGACGCGAGGGATCCATAATGGGGCTCGTGCTCATGGTGCGGCAGGGCGTGCATGCCTTTCATTCTTTTGTCATGCAGCTTCAGCGTAAGCTGAAAGCCACATATAGTGCACCTGCATATGGCGCGGGTGCATTGTACAGTTACCACCTAGGTACTGAACTACAAAGTTAAGCCCAACAGTAGTCTCAAACCACTGTAAAATTGTTCTTATCAAGTCTGTCTTTGCTTGGATATTCAGAGAGATACCATGTGTGATGTTACTGAATGTTATTAAAATGTCCAGCAGAACCAACAGTAACATACCCACAGATGCAGATCATCAACCTATCTATTCCTTAATTTTTCATTAGATTTCCTTTAAGGCAAGATGTCAATGCCTGTATGGCAGAGCAAAGCATAATATGAATCCCCTTCCTCCAGCAAAAACTTTTTTCCTTCAGAAAGAAAAGGGAAATTATACAAATTGAACAAATTCAATTTGCCACTGTCTCTTCTGATTAATATTTATGTTTGCATACTGAGAAGATTTTAAGGCTGGCAGAATCAATACAAACTGATGGGAGCATTAAATATTGGTGGCTGCAACTCTGAATCTGACAGAGGAGGTATAAGTGGTGATTTTGTTGATTGAGACAATGGAGCTTTAATAATTCTCAAAAGGTTTGCCAGCTGGGATGCAGTTTCATTTTAGCATGACTTCAGAATAAACAGACTGCAGTCCCTGTGGCAGATATTGAATCTGTGATGCTTCAGAGCTTGCCATGAACATATCTGTGTGGTTGCCAAATTTTAAGTGTTAACACCTGCTCTCAAGTCTTCACAGGCATTAGTTATAGGATTCCTTTTGCTTGTGCAAGATGGAGAGTTCCATCTCTGGCACAAGTGGGACATATAACTGTGTCACACACACCAGTCTTTCATTATCAGTGTTTAACAAAAGATTCTATATGTTCTAGGCTAAAAGTAAGATTAACTGGCCCAGTTTTTGCAATGGCGTGGTGATGCTGCATTTTTCCGTACTGGTAAATGCTCCATGGGAGACATCTCCAAAACACTAAACTACTAAAAGATGCCATAGTTTGAGTGATTATCCCAGCCTGCTGATATACAAAGCTCTACAAAAGAAATTGTACTCAGTTTTGCCTGGTCAGTTTCAGAGAGGTCCCACCAACAAGTGAATGATGAGCCCTATCATTGAGAAGGAAGAAACTGAACCGTATCTAAATCCACACCCATTAACAAAATAGGGAGTGGGGAGAGAAGAGAAAGAACCCAGTGCAATCATAATAAGAAAGCAAGTTATTTTTTCATATGCATGTTAACATATGCCATTCTGTTCTGGTGCTCAGAAATCATAAAGGTAAATAATGTGCAAGAACAGATTCAATGCACCATTCCACACAAAAAATCCAATCTTTACTTTGAACAAAATGTGGAATATGATAAAAGTAATTCCGTTGTTTGTTGCTGTTGTTGTGTATCTTCAAGTCATTTCCCACTTATAGCAAACGAATCACCAGGTTTTCTTGGCAAGATTCCTTCAGGGGTGGTTTGCCATTATCATCCTGAGGCTGAGAAAATGTGACTTGCCCAGGGTCACCCAGTGGGTTTCATGGTTAAGCAGAGGGGGATTCCAACCTTGGTTTCCCAGAGCCCTAGTCCAACACTCAAAACACTACACCATGCTGGCCCTCAATTCCATTGTACCTAGCTCCAAAATGATGCTACACAAACTCATTTTATTTCAACTCAGACTTTTTTCAAAGAAAGAGAGAATTTGCTGTGCCAGAGCTGAATTTGGTCAGATATACTGATTGTAGCATAAGAGGTAAGCAGCAGTATCAATATTTTAATATAGCCCAAAGCAAATAGTAACACAAAGTTATGTCCCAATTCTATATCTATATATATTGTGCCAATGCAAGAACTCCTCATCACGAATACATGGGAGCCTTTTTGGTTCCTCACAAACCACAGCTAGGTTAAGCTGAGCTGCTAGGCCATATTCTGAATCACCAAAACAAACATTTAAACAGACACAGTGTTATTAGAACAGCAGGATTTAATAGCATACCCAGCCAAATCAGAGGGGACCACTGAAGCGTATGACCCAGATGCTGTGGTGGAATCTCCTAAGGAG
This sequence comes from Sceloporus undulatus, assembly GCF_019175285.1. Classification (NCBI taxonomy): domain Eukaryota; kingdom Metazoa; phylum Chordata; class Lepidosauria; order Squamata; family Phrynosomatidae; genus Sceloporus; species Sceloporus undulatus. Next base: position 25,184,610 of record NC_056526.1, on the reverse strand, counting down.
GCCTCTTCCTGTGATATTGGATGGTGTTCAAAGAACTTGGAGACAAACAGCAAACTGTGAGGTAAGGACAAAAACAAGTCTTACTGTACTTGGGAAAAATGCCTGTTTTAATACTCAGAGGAAGACAATACTTCAAGTCAAATAATACATCTTCTGATGGAAAAGCTCTGGAAGATACTGCAATCTGATTACAAGTACTGTAAATGGGAAATTTAACTGTTGGTGGTTGGGAACACTAATCCCAATAAATGATTTCTGAGGTGTGGTCAAAATGAGAGAAAACTGATCTTTACTGGGTCTAAGACATTTCCTGCTCATCAGTTCAACAGATGAAAAATTAAATTATTACACTTGCAATGGGCTACTGCCAAAAAAAGGGACCTCAGATCATGTTCCTCCTTTTCTTCCCACAGCATTTGGCCTCATTTATACATATAATGATTCTTCACATTTTGCATTTCCTCGCCTTCTCTCCTCACATTTGTTTCCACCAGCAGAGGAATGCACCATGTTTCATCACCTTAACGTGGCTAAATGTACTCGGAGGCGGGGCGGGGCGGGGAGGTAGCAGATATAACTAAACAGAGGAATACCATTTTCAGCAATAGAATCATCATCACTGTCTTCATCATCACACCAATTTTATATAGTGCTTACTACCCCTAACATTTTGACAAGCATAACATCTATGTTCTGCTCTAAAATACAGTTAATTGTCTGAAAGTTGTTCTGAGGGTAATATTAAAAAGGCAACGTCTTAACGCAGACAGGCAATCTAGAAGCCCCTTTTTAAAAAATGCAGAAGCCAACAAAAAACTATTCTGCTTGGAAATTGTACATTGATAGTTTTTTCATGCCTCATGAACAAGTCTTTAAAATGGCTCCACTGAAACAGAACAAGGTTTTTAATACAATGGAGTTGCCCTTGCAAAGGAAAAGGAAAAGGAAAAGGAAGGAGGCAAAATAAAAGGAATATATGGTCTTGGCCCATTTTAAATATTGTCATATGCTGATGATGATTAAGCCAAAGAAAAAATACCAGTAAAGGTTTTGTTTGTTAACCCCCCAGTTTTTAGCTAAAAACATTCACCCGACAAAAGGATGGTTACTCTACGCAATTAATTTGCTTTTACTGTTCCATTGCCAAGGATAAGATGTCTACTGCTAACATTCTGTTAATAAGGAGCTGTTGGGACCAAATTGTGGCAACTGAGCTGATTTTACAGTTGGTATTTCACGTAGATTTTAAACCTGCAGCATCCATTACAACAGCATAGCTACTTTTATTTCTTTGGAATCCTTTCCCAAACTTATTATTTTACTTTAGACAATGAGACTCAAAAGACAACTGATACACAATGCAACTTTTTGACCAGGGTAGCTGATAACCAACTAGATAGGATGCAGCAGAATGGGCCATATGTAGAGCTTTTCCAGAATAAGAAAAGATAGTGATGGGCTTTCTTGTCCCCCACTTCATACCAGTGTGCTCAATATACTACTGGCAGTTATCCTTATGGACAAGCTTCTCCACCTGCATCTATTAACATCTGAAGCTCCAGGGTCTTTGAAGCCAAAGATACTTTGATTACTTACTCAAGCTGATCATAATTCACACACATCAGTGGGACCTCTGTACTACAACGCTGGTGAAATTTGTATCCACAAGTCTGACAACGGAATCCCTGGAAAAGCAGCTTTCGACAGAAGTCGCAGAATGCTAAAGTGAAGAAAGTCTTTCTCACCTATGCCATGAAAAGAAGAGTTATGAGAAGCCACACCTTCTTGGACCCACTGATACTGCAGCATCACCTCACTGAGGCGGGTAATTTTTAGTTCCTTGTAGTCAGATTTAACTAGGAAACAATTACTCTACAAATACAGGGATTGTTAAGATTCCAACTCTGCTTTTAAATGTTTAAAGGAGCAGAAAAACATCTCACTATGCTATTAATAGAATTTAGAGCATATTTAGCACAAGTGCCTTAAGAAAGATTCTTAAGTAAATATTTGTGGGTTTTTAGCCCAATTTTCTTCCACGCCAGGAGAATTAAGATTGCTCTCCCCTCTACTTGGTTGTCTGCCTTGAGGCAATCAGTCTGACAACTTCTTATTTTACATTTTGATTGCCATTTAACAAGAGGCACTTTATAAAAATGGGTTCAGGGTTTAGAAACAACAATTGCACATTCAGGGTACCTCAATTAAATTAGATTTCAGGGACAGTTAAGCCCTATTCAGGCATTAAAGCATTCATACAATTGTGGACTCAATTTCCTCCATGATGCTCAATGCTTGGTTCTGCCACTTTTCACATGCTGGTAGGTTCAAGTCTGCAGTAGGGATCCTTCTCTGTGCTTAGGCTCTCTGTGTTATTTAGAGCTACCTCTCATCACACAGAATTCTGAAGGCTTCAGCCTCTAAATAGAGCTCTCGTTTACTGAAAGATTTTAACAACAACTTTAAACACATTTGATTGGGATCCATTTGTAACTTTGAAGCCCATGAGATGCACTCACTAAGGGGCAAAGCAGACCAGCAAAAAATGCCGGCTTCGGGGTGGTGTAGGGGCATGGCATATGCACACCCCAATGCTGCCCCAAACCGGTGTCATACCACCCCACTAACGACACAGTGGGCAGTGTCACAGTATTTCTGCTGCTCGATTACATATTCTGTGCCACAGAAACGTGGAAAAACCACCACTGCAGTGGAAAGAGTGCCTTTTTTTCCTTTTCGGGCTGGAAAAACACCAGATTGGGGGCATGGAGTGTGGTTGCCGCGGCCCCAATCCAGCACTCAAAGGGGTGGTATAGAGCTGCCCCTTTACAGCTGTCTGTAAAAACCCATTTTATTCTTACGTAACAACTCTGTGAGGTAGGCCAGACTGAAAGAAACGAATGGTCTAAAGTCAACCAGTGAGTTACACAGCACAGTGGCAACAAGGAACAAATTCTAATCCATTCTACTAACCATTACACCACACTGACTCTCACATATTTCTTTTTTGATCTATAAAGATAAATAAAACAAAAATTGACAACTTACAAAGTTGTGTGTTGTAAGAGGCACATTCTCCAAGACTTCTACATGCAGTTCTTCTCCTGTCAGCCAAGAAATGTCCGTGTCCCAACCAATTGGCTTCTTCTCCCTGCAGTACAAATAAGCTCTTTTTTGTTAAACTGCAGTTTTTAATAACAACAACAACAACAATTTTTATTTATATTTCCTGCCTTTCCCTGCGGATCGAGGTAGGATTACAACAACAGAAACATTACAAGATAAAAAACTACAATTTCATATAAAATACATTCAATAAAACAGTAAAACAGCTATCAATACAATATATAGACTAAATCATCATTTAAAATACATATCTTTACAAACAGAAGTGGGTCATTTCTAACTCTCTTATAGCAGATTGGTTGGACAGGCCTGCCGGAAGAGATCCGTCTTAAGTGCCTTCTTAAAGGCATCTAAGGTGGTTATGAGATGGATCTCTTTCGGGAAGCTATTCCATAATTTAGGAGCTATTGCAGTAAATGCCTTTTGGGAAGTTGTTGTTAACCTGGTGTTTACATACTCAAGTTCTTCCGGTTGTTCTGAGAGTGCAGGGTGGATTGTCTGATTTAAACAAAGATGTTAAAGCAACTATGGGACTGAATAAGCATTGCTTTCTAGTCTTCTGTTCTTAGAGCTTAGAATGACAAGACAAATGCCTAGAGATGCAGTTCTATTCTGTAAACTTAACTAGAGATCCACAGCATCAAAAAATGAATGGTCCAAAAACCTCAGGAACTTTATTTCCATTGAAAGTATATGTAGTTTGCTTTCATATAATATAGCTGCTCTGAGTCCCAGTCCTGGGAAAAGAGCGGGGGATATATATATATATATATATATATATATATATATATATATATATATATTTGCACTCTCTGGACTGAACCCATAATGTCACAAGTAATTATGTAAATTATCTATATTGTTGTGTGCCTTCAAATCATTCTTTTGGCTATCAGGGGCTTTCTTGGCAAGATTTGTTCAGAGAGGGTTTGCCTTCGCCTCCCTCTGAAGATGACAGGATTTCCATGGTCAAATGGAGATTTGAACCCTAGTCTCTAGAATTGAAGTCCAATGCTCAAACCACTGTACCATGCTGGCTCTCCCAAATTGTCTATGACAGCATATTTATGAAGTAAAATGTATTCATGTCGCTTCAGACTAAGACCAGAGAAAGCCTCAAAAATGCAAACAGTTTAGAAGCTGCCACTGTATGGCACCCACTCTAAGTTTCCTTTTAGAAAATCTAAGAACAGAAGCTATGGAAAGGATTCTTCCCTAACCTTCCACAAGGTCATAGCCATTAGTATAATAATAATAATAATAATAATAATAATAATAATAATAATAAAAAATTTTATTTATATTTTCCGCCTCTCCCGGTGGATCGATGACGGGATTACAACCATAAAACAGCAGTTACATCTAGATTACATACAATAAAACAATACATCACCCTAGTGAGGTTTTGGCTAGCGGTGCTCTGAAAAATTGGGTATTTATAATATCTGGAGATTTATTTCTGTGTCTACTGAACTCAAACCAGACAACCCTTTTAGCAATCTTTTCCCATCTATCCCATCCAACCCCTGCAACCATGCTGCATACAAGTCATACCCATCCTGTATTCGGTAAACAGCACAACACTCCGGAATTAGGCCTCGCATCATCAGTGCTTTCTTTAAACTCTCCCGGACTGTTACCCCACATCTTGCTGGAACCTGAAAATTTCAAAGGAAAATCATCAGCTTAAGTCTCAGCATAATGTTATTGGAGGCATAACCTTTAGAAAAGCATTCTCCTGTATCTCAGAAACGGAGAGATTTTTATTTGTCAGGAAGTCAAAGGAGTCTTGTTGAATAAAGAAGGGGCTTAGCAGCCTAACTATGGGGTGACTTGTTTTTTTGTGGGTTTTTTGGGCTATGTGGCCATGTTCTAGAAGAGTTTCTTTTTGACGTTTCGCCAGCATCTGTGGCTGGCATCTTCAGAGAACTGGGGAGACTGTCTAACTTTGATGTCTAATAACTGAAATGCTCTACGAATTTGTCTAACAAATGTTGATATTCTCCACAAACTCTTCAAAGCCATCCAAGGCAACAGACAACAGCATTATTTATTCATATATTCTGTTGTCTGTGGAGAAGTATGGACAGAAGAAGACTGTGCAGAATCCAGATTTTGAACGTTTTTCTCTTTTTTCAACTACAGTACAACTATCCAAAACATTATCTGTGGATAAATCTACCTGCTGTTTGGAAACTTCTACCACGAGAAGGAACCTATACCATCTAGCTGCATTAGCTTTATTCCCTGGTCCTCTATAGTCTCAGAGGACCATGATGAGAGCTGCTACTTAGTAACCACCAGATACCAACAAGGGATGAACTCTTCAACCATCAGTGAGTGAGCACCTGCTGTTCATGCCTCATGAGATTATTAGTAGAAGCTGCTACCTGGTATGACACCAGGAAAGACCAAGGATAAAAGCAGGATATGCTATTTGAATTAACATGGATGCATATGGTCACCACATGCTTTATGTTCCTATACTATTGCAATTTTATTTTTGAAAAACTCTAATAAGCTACTTTTAAGCGAAGTAAGTACATAAATACTGCCAACTCAGTTTCAGTGGTTGTAAATACACATTTTCCAAATTTCATTGTATGTTCTTGCCATGCTTAAAAGTTTTACAGCTAGACTTAATATGAATCTACATTCAGAATACTTAGACCTGTTCCACATGGGCACCCTAGTATGCGCCGAGCGCGTACAAAATGGCGGCGCCCATTCTACATGGGCGCTGCCATCTTGACGTAGTTGGCACTTAGTGTCCGCATGCCGCGTGTCAGAAATGATGCCGTGAGTGCGCCATTGGCGCCTTGCGGCGTCATTACCGCACCGCAAAAAGAAGTCGCTTTTTGCGGCTTCTTTTTGCTGCTTGGAAGAGTCGCGCAGTTGGGCCGCTGAGGCTCCTCCGCGCAGCAAATGAGGGTGCTTTTCAGACCGCCCTTTTGGGCGGTCTGTAAAGCACCTTAAAGTGTCCTTTTGTTTCCTTTTTACTGAGATGTAAGAAAAATTAAGAAAAGCATTCAGACAACCCTCACTTTTACTAAAATTATGGTGGAACAGCCAGTATTTCATCTAATATTGGTAATAACTCAGGGCTACTATTAAAAAAAAATATCCAGACAGGTCCTGAGGAAATGTGAGCTCAAATCTTTAGCACATTTCTCAGAAGTACCAAGTTTAACCCTTACAAAAAACAACTTGCACACAGTAAATTCAGCTCTGGCTGAAATGTTCCCCAATTAATCATCTGCATGAATACTGAGTGCAAAGCCTTCTGCTATTTCAACTTTTTCAAGTGCCCAATAAAGAGGCAATACATTTAGAGAAAGACACAGTCAGTAGATTATGCTGTACATGTAACTTTGGACAACATACTCATCTTTTTCTGTTTATATTTTCCTTGCCCTGAAATTAAGTAATATTAAAATGTAATCTGGACTAGAATTCTGAAGTTACTTTATTATGAGAAAATAATATTCCAGGTGGGGCCTGACCAGAGCGTAATACAGTGGCACTATTACTTCCCTTGATCTAGACACTATACTTCTATTGATGCAGTCTAGAATTGCATTAGTTTTTTTAGCTGCCACATCACACTGCTGATTCATGTTCAAAAGAAAGTTTGCTTTTTCTTTGATAAATTGACCCTTGTGGTCTCTTCCAACTCTATGATTCTATGATTCCATGAAATCAAAATCTGTGAAGGAGTGAACACAAGCTCCTACTTAATTATGGCTATTTTTTTTCTAAATGTTCATTTGTGACTTATGTTTTTTGTAACTCCACAATATTTTCATATGTTAGCATTTTTATTGTGGTTTTGCAACATCAGAACAGACATTTGCTCACATCATTTTTTTAATTAAAAACGAAAACAAAAATGCCAGCGACAAAATGTCAACATGGGAAAACAGTATTTTTTAAAAATATATAAACATGGGATAACAGTAATATCACATACTATGCATGACTAAGCATAGGTATGTGCAGATGAGCCAGGTCTAAGAAATACAACCATAGGTTTAATACAATCTACTTTCATCAATGGCAAGTTTTGGAGAACAACTAAAGAGAAAAATCTATAAGCAAAAGTATCTGCCTTTTGAATCATCACTAATAAAATGCCTTTTTCATCCACTTCCCCCTTGCCTTGTTGCCTCAACAATTACATGACAATGGCTATGAGTATGCTCTATGACAAAATGTGGAAAAAATAAGATTCTCCAAAAATAAAAGATTGGATTTTAAAATTATGACTACAGTATTTTGAAACAGATAAATTAACACAACTGTTAAATAATAATAATAATAATAATAATAATAATAATAATAATAATTTGTATACTGCCCTATGGGAAACCAATTCGGGCGGTTGACAACAGTAAAATATAAAATATAACAATTAAAAACACTTTATCCCTCCCCCCCTTAAGACAGTATTAAACAGTATAACATATTAAAAACACAATATCAAAGCATAAAAACAACAATTAAAAACTAAAAACCCTGATATCCCTCTGTTGATCCTCAACCATCACTAAGATGGGGCCACGGGAGGAATGAGGGAATCAGGGAACCTGGGCCGGGATGGTTAATCTGGAAAGGCCTGCCGGAAGAGATCCGTCTTGACCGCTTTTTTAAAGCTGTCTAATGATGTTATCTGACAGATCTCATTCGGCAGGTCGTTCCAGAGTAATCATTGCAGAAATTTATAAATGAATGAAATCCGTTAATAACGTACTTAAATAGTGAATGGGAGGATATGTTTACAATTAGCTTGGACTGAGATATAGATAAAATGTCAAAGTAATTATTATAAATGAGAGTTGAGATATGAATATCTAGAGGAGATATAAAGAAGTAATAGGTATAGAAAAATTAGCAATGGAAAAAAGAGTTGTAGAAGTTATATTTTGGTGTAACTTGTTTGTTTTTATCTGTGTTTGTTTGGTTGCATTTATGTTTTATATGCTTTGTTAGTTAGATATCTGTAGTCATTTGTTTGTTATATGTTTGTAGCAATTTGTGGGTAATATGTTATGTTTTTTTAAAGTTAATAAAAAGTAAATTTTAACAAATCCTGAAGCACTAGCAAGCTGCCTTGTGGAAACAAATTCCTGAGTTTTAAATTCACTAAACACCGAAGACTCCCAGTTTAAAGTGGTGCCTCATAAGAATCCATGGGAGTAAGTGCCAATGAAATCAGTAGAACCTTATTCCAAGTAAACACAAACAAAATCAAGCTGTGAGAAGACTACTGAACATATCATAGGGTGGGGCAGGATGCATTCAAAACAGTATAAAAAAATCTATCTAAATACTTTATCTTGCCTACAGAGCTGAAAATTCTAGGTTGGCTAAAGTAAGAATTTACTAACAAATCCTATATATAGCAAAGAATATTTAATTCCAGAATAAGAGCTTAAAAAGCCCTCCCTTCTAATAAAGAGAGGGTTCCAACATCTAATTTAAAATGTCCCATGTAATAAACGTTTCTCTACGGTCAGGTGTATTTTAGAGATCAGCCCCTGGGAGATGATTTTATGCACACAGAATAGAGCAAGTGACATCTGTCACACTCATATCACACATGATTTCCACCTAATGTTTAAACACACCTACACAGGGTACTTAACAGACAAAGGATGAAAAGGGGTGGAAGTTTCAGCACTTGAATCAGACAAAATATTTGGTGTGGGAGGGTTTTGTCATGGCTACTTAAATCTCACACTTCGTTTATGCCAGCCTAAAACAATTCCTTACTGACCTGACAGCTACTTTTTCTTTTACAAAATATTGTTATATCAAAACACAACAGACTCGCAGATTCAGAAATATTCTCAGAAGCTGATAACCTTTGTGGAATCCTTTCTACTCCCCACACAAGGCAAATGTTTATCCTCTGTGGCACTTGTTATGTATCTATCAATTAATTCCACTGCCAGCAAGCACCCTTGTTGCTGTGTGCCATTAAATTGTTTCTGACTTGTGATGACCCTATCACAGGGTTTTCTTGGCAACATTTGCTCAGAAGTGGTTTGTCATTGCCAGCTTCTGAGGCCGAGAGGATGTGACTTGTCCAAGGTTACCTAGTGAGTTTCCATGCAAATTCAAACCCTGATCTCTAGAGTTGTGGTACAATACTCAAACCAATATACCACACTGGCTCTCAGTAAGCATCCTACACACAGCAAAATCCTTCTTTAAGACCAACAGCAGAAGTAGAACCATACACTCAATACTAAAGAAGATCTAAAGAGGATGATCCATGTACATTTCTTTTGTTCTCAGAATGCTGCAGTCTATTCACAAAAGCAGTTTTTATTCTTGTGCAGTTATAGCCTTCTCATGAAATAGCCTCAGTTTATCATGTGCATCCAGCTGTAATTCCCTTGGGATGTATGTGGTTAAAAATTAAGAAAAGGAGGACATCTCTCCTTGGCCTAAATTATTTTCTCTTGCAGTTGTAATAGGGTGTCTCCCAGAACCATAGGGAAAATATGTCAAATTAGTTCTATGTCAGGAAAAGAGAAGTTCAAAATTAAATCATGAGAAATAACCACTGACTTATAAAGCATAAATAAGCAATGCTAGGAATGCCATCAGATTCACTGTATTCAGATTTCAAATGAGAAGCCAGAGCTCAGGAAACTTATTGTTTTGATTACAAGCCCCAAATCACACAACAAGTATTGATTATAAGCTTCTACGTTCTTGCAGTATTCTTTGAGGGTGCAATGAAATTGTGACCAAGAATTCTAGAGTTTCAAAGGACAACCCTATCTTCCATTTACAAGAAACAAGATATTAGTTTAAGGCCTCCAAAACAAACCCCTATTCAAGTCCCTATGAAGGCATTTAGAATACTTAGCATTTTTCAACAGTCCGTTAAAAAAAAAACCAACCTCACACACTAGGTGGAATTATAAAGGCAGACCAAAAGCAGGTTTCCCACAAATTGCCATTTCCAAAAACAGTATCTAAAAAGAGAAAACTCAACATATTTTTAACAAGGACATCTTGTAACTGTTCATGCTGTGTGCCTTAAAGTCGTTTTTGCCTTATGGTGACCCTATCATGGGGTTTTCTCGGCAAGGTTTGTTTAGAATTTTGCCATTGCCTTCCCCTGAAGCTGAGAGGATGATGGGTTGCCCAAAGTCATCTTTGGGTTTCATGGCCAAGCTGGAATCAAATCCTGGATTTCAGAGTCATAGCCCTACATTCAAACCATTACACCATGCTGGCTATCCATCTTGCAAACTATTTAATATTAAATGAACAATATTTATTAAAAATTATTATTGGGGATTAAACACTCAATATGAATTGCACAGGTTCAAATCCAGTCCAAATTAAATCATAGTCAGTTTTGCTAAATTACACTTTCTCACTGAGAGTTAAGCACATTCTTAACTCTTTCCAGCTTGAAATCAACCAGATCTCAACATCCTTCACTTTCACAGGATTTCACCCTAAACATGAAATTTGCACTTTCTACTGCTGCACCATTTACATTTCCCTTTGCCATCTCCTTTCTACTGTGTTCCCTCATGCTTAATGTGTGTCCTCACTAAAATACCATAGTTTCCGTTACTCCCATAATATCTATGCCACTGGTAATTCTGGTTTCAACTTCTGTTATCTCACATCTTCTACGTAACCCCCCCCCCCCAACGATACAACCAAAGAAAGCACATTCTCTCACTCTTTTCCCTTGTTACTAGCCTCATGGTCTCCTTGGCAACAATAAGCCTTAAATGTCTACTAGAAATTGCTAGAAAGGGGGACAGATTAGCAATGTGCATTCTTCTATTGCTGTGTACCAAAAGTGAGTCCTAGTTCATGCACTAGAAGCATTTTTAAAGTTTTGGGCATTTTTTTTAGTATGCAAAATACGTTTACTTTCTCACCTCCTACCAAAGATATCATCCTGGTCAATTTACTTTGCTCTGTTCAAGTTTGTTTATAGTAGACTTCTGTCTGCCTTTTACCTACTCTTTTGATATCATACTGTGCTTTATGTCCCCACCACCATCACCTCTGGCCCTAAAACACAATACTAGCCAGAGAAATCATTGAGTCTGTGGGCTTCCCCCACCATAAAGGTATTCCTCCTCAGATGGGTTAATTCCTATCTCTTCTCCAACTGGGAAAGGGGAAGAAAGCCCACTGTGGAGGCCACAACTGAGTGGGCTTCAATTATTTTTCACTTTCCCACATCAGCAATCATAGTGGAAGATCAAAAACAGCTGACTCCACCAGTCTATCACTTGCTATTTCCTACTGGGAAGAAGAACAGTGGGCAAGACTGGCACATAACACAGCTGGCACCTGGAAAGGTATACCTTTAAATATCAGCAAATACCTTTCTCTGTCTAGAGGTAGAGAGCTCTAGACCTCACTTTGCAAGGAGAAAAGCAAATAAAGGCCGAATGATGTCAGGGTGCTGGACTTCAGCAGAGGGACCCAAATTCTGGTATCATCTAATTTTCCAGATTGGTTTGGAAGTCAGAGAAGAACCAGCCTCAGTCTAGGATCAATCCTGAACCTGTTACACATAAATTAATCTCCACTGAAACCCATCCTAGAGTTCTCCAATACTAGTGAGCCTCTCCCCCATCCATTTTGACTGCTCTTTTATCAAGGCCCTTCTCCTTGACTGTCTTGGATTTACTCAGGAAAAGAAGAAAGTGCAAAGCCACTACCTTCAATAGGAGGAAAAGGTGAATTCACTTTGTTCTGCTGCCCTGTACTGCTATGCATTCAGCACAGACAGAGCCTAACTGCCTAATTCTTTCCGCAACAAATCAGTATCACAGTATAAATTGTTTATGCAATCTGTACAAGAATTAAGCTATTATCTTGTCCTTTGACTTTCTAATGTTTTAACAATCATCATGTTTCTGGCAAGGTAACAAAAACAAAACTTTTGACAGATGTGCAGGCCTTACCACTGTCCTCTGTTTATTGGGTAGGAAGACTCTAACAGTGGGCTTCTGTGGAGATTTAGGGTTATTCCTTGACAAATCTGTAGGGCTCTGATAAACTGAGAGAGATGAAGGTGCTACAGAGAGACTAGAGGATGATGACGATGCAACAGTGTCTGTTGAAGCAGAACTGGAGACAGAGAAATCAGTTCCATTCCCCATGGATTCCAACAACTGCTGCTCCCTCTGCTGCAATGAATCTAATTTGCTGGTGTATTCTTCATAGGCCTGTAGAAAGGGGAGAAGTTATTTTAAAACGTTGTTTAATACTGGGTGCATGCTTCTTAGACATGTATTCTGAACACAACTGTTAGGGCAGTTTCCTGTTGTTGTTGTGTGCCTTCAAGTCATTTGTGACTTATGGCAGCCCTAAGGCAAATGTATCATGGGATTTTCTGGGGCTGAAAGTATGAGATGCCCAAGGTCACCCAATGGATTTCTATGGCTGAGCAGGAAATTGAACCCTGATCTCCAGATGGTCCAACAGTGAAACCATTATTCTATGCTGGCTCCTCAGCTCCCTCTCACTTCAGAATTATTAATTCAATGGCCCTCTTTACTGTTCCAGCACTAAAGTTGTATGAGTGAACTAGAAACTGATGTATTTAATCTTTCCCCACCTGCCAAATCTTTCTGCTCTTTTCTGGCCAGTCACCCCAGAAAAGCTACTGGCACTGAGGAGCCTGCCTCTGAATGCTTGGTTTCCAGAGTGCGGAAGGCTGGGATCTAAAGGCATTGTGTAAGGAATGTCTCAGAAAACTATCCTTACTGCAAGACAAAGGAGTTTCTAAGCCACTCTTCCCAGACTAGCTTTCTTAGGTCAGTAAATGCTATTGGCAGGTTAGAATTGACAGGTAGGAGAGGAGATCCAAGAGATACTCCTTTTCTGAACTCTTGTTTTTCTAACTGGGCCTAAGCTTAACTAGCAGATAAGGTATGCCAATTCTTCCTCACAAATCCTCCCCAACCCCTGAATTAGTATTGTAGTGCCATATAATATGGACCTTGTTCATTTAGGGTCTTTTCCTGAATGTCTGTTGAAGACCAAGTCATATTGTGACATAGATGTAGATAATATAGATTTAATAATAGAATGAAGTCTACAAACTAACACCACAAAGACTGAAATATTAATATGTAATCAAGAAAAGAATAATATACGTCTGGAAAATTGTTCCAATTAGAAAATGGTTCCAATTAGAATTTTTGTGCTAAGCAAAGTACCAGTAATCTAGAAATCTCAGAAAAATTATCAGGTATAGTGCTCCATAAAGTAAAATACAAGCAAGCTCAAAGAAATTTAACACAGGGTTGTTTACATCCAAATCAAGACTAGACAGAATCTGGCTTAAACAAAGTATTTTATTTTTGCTATACAGATATTCTCCTATTCTTCTTCTAAGAAAACAATGGGTCAAAGATGACATCAGACATTTCTATAAGCAAGAACAAGATCGGAGCCAATGTTAAACAAGCCATCAGAAGCAGAGTAATGTATTAGTGAAGAAATTGTCTCCCCTCGCCCTTTTGGATTCTTTCTTTCCCTGAAATTATGAGCAAGACTTGTTTTGCAAGTGGCTATTTAAGTATTAACATAGTTCCAAGACCTAGTTAGATACTTTCCACAATACTCAGAATCCAACAGCAGAGGAGCTGTTCTATGGGATGGCACATTTACAACCAGCCAGCCTAAATCCATTTGCAACTCCTTGGATCCATGCCTTCTGGAGTGAAAAGCCTGGTGGCTGGACTATATCACCCAACTGTCAGGAACCAGGAGAGACTGCCTTAAACATTTAAGGGATATGTTGAGAGGTTTACGGCAGTCTCCCCTAGTCCCAACAACTGATCATTTCAGCAAATCCAAGAAAATGCTTACAACAGACATATAGTTATTGTCTAAGATAAATAGAAATACAAATGAAAATAATACCTCAACAATATTAACAGCTCTATAAAAAATGGTCAGAGATTGCTATAAGAACATTTTGGACATCTGAAGTACAGGTATTAAAATTGACTCTGGAAGACTTCATCAATGGTGTTAATTTTATTGTTATTAAGTGTTCTCCAGCCGACTTCAACTCATGGTGGCCCTGTGGATGAAACATTTCTGAGATCCCCTTTCCTCCACTGATCTGCTCAGGTCCTACAAATTCAAATCTGTGAGCTCCCTCATTCAGTCTATCCATCTAGCATGCAGTCTTCCTGTCTTTCTCCTGCTCTCTACTTTTTCTAGCATTATTGTCTTTTCTAATGAATCGTGCCGTCTCATGATGTGGCCGAAGTATGACAGCCTCAGTTTAATAATCTTGTCTTCCAGAAGATTTCAGGCTTGATTTGTTCCAAGACCTATTTATTTGTCTTTTGGGCTGTCTATAGTATCCTCAGCACTCTCCTCCAGCACCACATCTCAAAAGAATTAATCTTCTTCTTGCCTGTTTTCTTCATTGTCCAGAGCTCACATCCATACATGATGATAGGAAATACAATGGTTTGGACAATTCTAACTTTGATGCTCAGTTGTCTTTAGGATCTTGTCTAGTTCTTTCATAGCTGCTCTTCCCTTTAAGATCTTGTCTAGTTCTTTCAAAGCTGCCCTTCTCATTCTTAGGCCTGTTACAGACAGCCAAAATAAAGCTGCTTCGAGTCACAGTGGAGGTTTGGTGTTTCAATGATGCAT
>NC_056526.1:25087365-25166805 GCF_019175285.1 Sceloporus undulatus | reverse complement strand
GAAGCAGCTTTATTTTGGCTGTCTGTAACAGGCCTTAGTCTTCTTATTTCTTGGCTGCAGTCTCTGTTCTGATTAATGTTTCATCCAAGGTATAGGAACTCTTTTACTATTTACTCTATTAGTTTACGATAATGCTGGAGATGTAAAATATATAGAAACTTTGAGTGCATGGGGAAAACACATTTTGTCTTTTTTTTTTTTTTTAAGAAAAAAGGAATGTTTTATAATTTTTTAAAAAAAACTCAGTAACAGCAGCCTTTACAGACTGAAAGTCACTTTATTACTTCAGGAACATAAAATATGTTTAGGTTGACTTGTCATAAAATTATCATGTTTGCTATGTTAAAAGCACAGTTTATACAGAAAATATTTAAAAATTGAATTTATAAAAAAAAACAACATCACGCTTTATTTATATCCCACGTCTCTGTCAATGGCAATCAAGGCAGCTTACAAGTTTAAAAAATTACTTTTAAAAACTTTATTACAAATGAATTTATGGGGTCTTGACCTGTAAGGAAAACCTGACCAGTAAGGAACCTCTTTACTTTTGTCAGTTTATGAAAAGCAGGCAAACCAACAAGTGAGAATAGAAGAAATCATCATTAGTCAAAGAAAGAAAATTGTTTTGTCTGCTCTGATCTTCCATAGTGTCAAGCAGACACAAGGCACTAATTCCCATGAAAAGAAGTGAGAAAAAGGAAATTAAGACTAGGAATTGCAATGATCTGATGTAGTCTTACACAAAAGTATACCTGCTACATAGTTTTTAGAAATAACGTGGGAGAGTAAGTATACGCATACCTTCTCTTAAACATTTTGTTAATTACTTTAAAAGAAAATGTTCTGTAGTCCATTTTTGTTTGTTTTTACAGAAATATAAGACTTTGGCAAAAAATGTGAGGGTTAAATTCCAACCATGCATTTCAACATTCCTGTTGTTTTTGCTTTCTCAGTACAATGGAATATTTTAAGCCTTTAAGAGACATTCCCAAGCATCTTAACCAACAGGGACATTATTTTAAATTCACACAAGCTGTGTGGCACATTATGCATCTGAGCTCAGCACTTACCTCCAAGTATATGGACGGTGGATTGTGTTCTCCCCCAAACTTATCCAGCAGGGCCTCTATGTGTTCCTGCGTTAATTTAATCATCTGTTTGATGTTCCATACCTAAAAAAATTTAAATGTGCATATTTCAGTACAATACAAGTTCAATACAACCAGTCAAACGTATTAGGAAAATACATTTGGTACACCTTAAATATTTATGGAGGACCAAATCATTTGCTGAGACAATTCAAGCATCACCTATGTGTATGTGATACAATTATGTCACTACACATGCAATGCCACAAGGTACATATCCACCCCACTCAAATAATCATTTTGATGGCTCACATATTAAATGCAGTAAATATTTGTAGATAATAGTACACACAAATAATGTTCTCTTGATAGCTGCTGGATTGCATTGTGTAAACCAATATAAAGAAGGCCCAAATCTATGAATTTATCCCAAAGTCAGTAACGCTATGAAAGATTTCCTATCATACCCATATCCATACCACCTGCCCAGCCAAAATGATCAATATACTGGTACCCCGGGTTACGAAATTAATTCGTTCCGCCGCCGCTTTCGTAACCCGGGATACTTCGTAAGCCGAATAGCCCATAGGCGCTAATGGGGAAAAAGCCGCGGCTGTGCCGCGGCTCCATTTGAAACAGCACAGAGGTTTTTTCGTAACCCGAAAAAACCTTCGTAAGCCGAAACAATAAATCCCTATGGGATTTATTCGTATCCCGAAAATTTCGTAACCTGGGTATTTCGTAACCCGGGGGACCAGTGTACTTGGATATTAAGCAGAGAACTATTTATAGAAGACAAGCAAGATGAATTGTAGCAATTAGCCAAAGGAGACTAAGAATTTAAATACTTCCTCCTGTAAAAAGAAAAAGAATCTACAGTACATTTAGTGATCAGGCAGTCACCTCAGAGATTCAGCCATCTGTCAAACTGTAGAGAACATAGCTTGGAAAGATTAATAATGTAAGAAAAGCCATACTCAACTAGACTACAGTCTAGCTAAATCAGCATTCTGTCCATATAATAGTCAGATGCTTATGTAAAGCCTCTTTTTCATTATCTATAACTAAGGGGCAAAACAGACTGGTAGTAAGCACCGGGTTGGGGGCAGCGTCTGAGCATGGTGTTTAGATGCCACACACTCTGATGCTGCCCCCATGCTGCCAGGAGCCGCATGGCTGACCGCACGTGCAGCGCCTTCACAGTATTTGGCAGCACGGCATTTATATGCTCTGTCCTGCCAAAATGTTTTGTTTTCTGCTGCTCCAGAGAACAGGACCTGGAACAATGGATGCAAGCTCCAAGAAAAGTGATTCCACTTCAACATTAGGAGGAACTTCCTGACAGTAAGAGCTGTTTGACAGTGGAACATAGTCCCTTGGAGTATAGTGGAGTCTCCTTCCTTAGAGGAGGTTTCTGTTTAGAGACTGGATGGCCATCTGTCGGAGATGCTTTGATTGAGAGTTCCTGTATGGCAGGGGGTTGGACTGGATGGTCCTTGTGGTCTCTTCCAACTCTATGATTCTATGAGGATGACAATGTCAAACCCCCTCTCTAGAAACTTGCCACAAAATCTCTGTGATAGGTTTGCCTTCGGGTCACCCCAAGTCAGAAATGTCTTGAAGGCACACAACAATAACAACAACTAAAAAATTATGTGGGACAAGCCAAGTTTTGCTGCTGCAATGAACAGACACAGCTACCCCTCTGTAAACTATAATAGAGGCTGAATGTCATCAAAAATGATGGGACCATTCCTCTACTATAAAGAATCAGACTTTGCAATCTGGTAGTCCAGGATCTAAAATCAGATCTGTATTTAACCTGAACCTGCTGTATGATAATTAACCACAGAATTAACTGGACAATGAACCATTTATATCACACTCAACACTAAGTACCATGTGTCATATTCTGTTATTTTCAACAGAATCAAATGCCATGATTAGTACAATTTCCCCAATGTTTACAGATCTTTGAATGTTTTAAACATTCTTTGGAGTACTACATTTTTGAGAGACCATTTCAGTTATCAGCATTTCACATCCTATCATACACGTGAATTATTATTATTTATTTGTATCCTGCTCTTTTCCCAGAATTGGGACTCAGAGCAGCTTCACAATATTAAAAAACAATACAATTAAAACATAGAAAAGTGATACATTAAAACAGAATTAAATTATTACAATATTAAAAATAGATTGCTTATTAAAAGAATAAAAATACAGTTAAAAAGATAAAAAATTTAAAATGCTTAAAATGATACAACACCTTCGCTGGTCCTTTAAGAATATTCTGTTTTTAAAAGCCTGCTTGCATAAGAAAGTTTTAACCTGCTGGTGGAAGGCGAATAAGGAAGGGATCATTCTCGTCTCCCTGGGCAGAGAGTTCCAGGGGAATTATAATGCGGATCACACACTTATCTGGACAACTACGCTCTGATTGTAGTGGAACAGCACATGGAAACATGAACATGCCCTTCAACCACACACCTAAAAGATGAAGACTAAAGTATCAGCTAAAAGAACTCACGTTAACCTAATAAGCAATGAAAGTCCTACTGATAAAAAACAAAATTAAGTCCAATTATTAAACTCACTCACTCCTTCCTTTAACAGCAAACTCAGGGGGTGAGTACTGATAGCAAAGGACCCAAAATGATTGCTCTAGCTTTGCCTAAACGGCCCGTTTTGTGCGTGCAGAGCGGGCACTAGGGTTAGAAAGGGGCGGTGCTTCCGCACCCCCTAACCCTAGTGCGCGCTCTGCACGCACAAAATGGTGACGGCCGTTCCACATGGCCGCCGCCATGAGGACGTCACGGCCGCGCCGCCTCTATACGGGGCAGCGTGGACGTGACGTCCTCGCTCCGCGCCAGGGCGCATAATGCGCCCTTTCCGCAGAGCAGAAAGGAGCTCCGTTTCGGAGCTTTTTCCTGGTTTGGTCCGCTGGACGCAGCCTTCAGACGGCTGCACTCAGCGGACCAAAGGAGAAAGGGGCCAAGCGGCCCCTTTCTCCTCCTCCCCGCCGCCGTGGCGTGTCCTTGGGGCTTGAAGCCCCAGGGACACCCCTTTCCAGGCTGCGGGGAAGCAGCCTTTTGCCGCTTCCCTGCAGCCCGGAAAGTGGCGGATCGGGGCCTCAGCGGCTACCGTTCTGGCCGCTGAGGCCCCAATACTCCAGGGAAAGGGGCGGGTACAGCCCGCCCCAAATGGGCGGTCTGTAACCCGCCATAGAAAAATGAGAAGAGATCATAACTAGAACCAGCACTCATCAAAATGTAATGGCACTTTTCAACACTTTGTGTAATTCACACTTGTCTGGCACCCACTTAAGTTTCCAGACAGCATTCAAGGAAAAATTATATACTGAACAAACAGAGTCACTCATGTAGTGCAGTAGCCTAAAGGAACTGTGACTCTTTGGGCAAGTTCAAGTTGAGACCCTCTCAGCTAACTCTGTAAATGTATTTATAATCTTCTCTTTAAAAGTTGTAGCGGATTTTACCTTTTTAATACTCTTTTCAACTAACAAGCACTTTCCATTCTATTTCAGATGTCCAAATGTATGAAAGTATCAGTAGTAGATAAACCCATTTTTCTACTGAAGTCAGAAGAATAAAAGTTCAGGACTAAACAGCCTTCCAGAACAAGGTTTTCATTTGCCACTCAAAAAGAGAAAGAAGCCCTTTCCAGTGTTCCTGATAGCAACACCTCTGACAGTAGTGATATGAAGAGGATCTTTTGCAGAATAACTGGATGGACAGGCAGGTCCATGGGGGAAGGGGCAACTTTCAACTATTTTGGTTCCAATCTGTTTACACTTTTAAGGATGTAAAATGACCCCTCAGATAATTTGGGAAAGTAACAAAAAGTGCTTGTATTTATAAACGTTTTGCTGAAAATTAAGATGCTAAGCAAGTAAATGAAACATCTTATCTATTTTTTAACCACTGTTAGGCTATTTGATATAAATCCTAGACAAAATTAATTTGATTAAAGTATGCAAGCAAAGAGAGATGTGAATTGTTCATAAGCACTCTCCATTTACAGTACAGACAACTGGCCCTATCTCTTGCATAAACAGGTTCATTTTAGCAATGCACCTTTTCCCCATGAAACCCCTGAAACAATTAGGAAAAACTTTTAAGAAAAAATGAACAGTTTTCCCTCCTTGCCAGGTTTGTTACAAAATCACTACCTTCCATTTTTTTCTGGAAAAATCCAAAACTTTTTTCAAGTTGAGTTGGCAAGCTACATCGCTTTCAAATGACAACACTGCTAGACTACTCATTATTCAGGTGTTACCAACTTCAATGAATTAAATGTTTCTACTAGATAGGTTAGCCACCACTCTTGGCCCTTCAACAATTGCTTCTTCTGCAACAATAATCAATTTCCAGTTGTGCTCTCTTTAGGCACCAAAATTGGCCCGCATAAGCCAAAATGCAGTCCATATCCATGGCAGTCCATTAGGGCATGATCAGCTTCCTGGTGTTGCTACCAACTTGACACTATGAAAATGGAGCTGACAACACCCAGGCAGGCCAAATTATATGAATATTTCATTAAGCCTGGTAGATTATTAGTTATGCAGACTTATTATACGTGCAAGATGCACATACAACTTCTTGATCTTTTAAATGCCTAAAACAAGGCACCATATTTAAATTATGTAACTTCTCAGCCATTGCTACCCACTTTATTGATTAAGCAATCCAAATACCAAAAATGTAACATACTTTTTAACTTGCACTGAAAAAGCAAAAACCACCAGAATCATATACACCAGGCCTGCAAAACTTGGCAGTAGGTAGGAGCCAAAATTAAAATAGGCTATATTTCTTAGGGCCGCAGATAGGTTTTAATAAAATATTAATTAACAACAATTAATAAGAATTAATTAATATTAATTCCATCCTCCTTCTCTGCCCGGCCCTCTTTTCACAAGAAAGCCAAGTGGTGAAGGAACTTTGTCATTATCCTCTTCTGCCCAGACTTCTCCTCGGGAAAAGGCCAAGCTACGAAGGAGCCTTGAGAGGCGAGGGTTTGCCTCTCTTCCCCCGCTGCCAGCCAGCCTTCTCAGGAGAAAACCAGGTGAAGGAGGAGCCTTTAACCTCCACCAGCCAGCCTTCTCCTCAGGAGAAAGTGGGGCAGTGGAGGAGCCTTGCTGGGCAAGCCTTTGTCTGTCCTCCTCCTCCACCACCTGGCCTTCTCCTTGGGAGAAAGCCGGGCAGTGGAGGACCCTTGAAGATATTTCATATCCTCACAGGCTCCATGTGGCCCCTGGGCTGTACGTTGTGCAGTCCTGATGTACACTGAAAATCAAGGAACTGCATCCCTATCCACTGTCCAAATAATCCAGTCACAGCTTGCAAAGATGTGGCTTAACTTTCTTGAACAGCAAAATAAAAGGAGAAAATCACAGCATTTCAGCTCAATGATCCTTAACTGAAAACTTCCAAAGAATAAAAGGGTTCTCTATAACCAAACACACATGAAACTACTGGTATTTTCCTGACAGCTTTCTAATAGCTCAATATGCAGAAGCAGAAGACAGAAAGACCAGCCACAAATGCTAGCTGAAAACATGGAAGCACAAACTTTACTTCTGGATACAAAAGCGAAGGGAAAAGCCAAAGTGACACTGAAGACCCACAGTATGTCATTAACTTGAAGTAAATACAACTGAGGCCAGAAAAAAAAAACCTGCAGGGAAATTAAGCTGCCATCCCCGAAGTCGCTGGTCATTTATCCTTCAGCCCTCAAAAGACAGCTTGTTCTCCTTGTGACCAAACAGCAGAGGAAAATTATAAACAGTGCTGAGAAAGAGAAAAATATTGTCTAAAAATGCTAGAATCACAATCCTCTAATAAAACCAGTTCATGATAGCTCTAGGACAAAGAAAAGAAGAACATATTCACACAATGCATATTTTAAAGAACTAACACATGATACAGCTGTAGTCATGGCTATACACAGTTGTAAAATACATCCGACAAGTTAGTGGAAGATGCCATGAAATGAATAGACACAGTCATGCATTGTAGTGGGAATCTTACATGGACAGAAACAACATATCTTTATTTGCCCCAACATCTGAGCCCTGCTTAGGAAACCAAAGGGCATCTATCTAACCATTGCTAGAGACAAGATAGCACCAAATTAGAAGTCTTTTTAGTCTGATTTAACTCTATATAGTTTACATGGAAAACTATTCATTTTAAAGCAGTGGCAGAGCATCTGCCCAGCAGCATGAACACACTGCTATAATCAAATATTTGCTTATATCTGTATAGTTTATAGCAATGAGTATTATGTTTACTCTTTAGGAGCCAGACATCTGTGATTTTGGCCTAGGAAGTGTCTTCTATCAAATGAGATCATTATTTCACCTAATTCAGTGCCGTCTTCACTGACTGTCAGCAGTTCTTCAGAGTTTCAAACAGAGAGGTCTTTCCTACAGAACCACATCTTTTTTTGTTTTTTAAAGGAAGTAAGCTTATAACAAAAACTGCTGTGGAGAAATAATCATCCATAAACACTCTTAATTCACTCTTCTTACCAACCATATTCAGCACAAGACACAGGGTCTGCAGTCTGTACCACAACATACTGTAGGTCCAAAACACATTGCAGAATTAATCCAGTTTGAGACCACTTTAACTACCCCGGCTCAGTGCTAGGGAATCCTGGGAACTTCAATTTATTGTCGCACCAGAGTTCTGACAGAGAAGGCTAAATGCTCCGCAATACTATAGAATTCCCTAGCACTGAGCCAGTTAAAGCAGTCTCAAACTAGATTATTTCTGCAGTGTGTTTTGCACCATAAAGCAACAAACACAGTTTTGAACATGGAAATTCATATTCAGCAAGTAAATAAAAGGACAACAATATCTGGAAATAATACAACAAGCCACATTTACTGGTATCTCTTAATCATGTGTGCCTAACAAATATATCCCTCTTCTATTCTAGCTCCTCTAAGCTATTTTAGGACTACTCACTTATCGAAGACAGTCACATGAATAAGGTCTTTAAACTTTGGTTTTAAAAGGCAACATCACAGAGCAATGCATTTTTCTGTAGTGATGTCTCCTCTACCAACACACAACCAAATGCCAAAAGTCTAGCAAAGCCCATGAGCATAGCCCAAATGTGTCAAGGTGCTGGTTCACAGAGTACATGTGAGCAGATTTGGTTGTAATATTGGTGTAACAATCTCCTGGGAGCTCTCAGTATCACTGGTTTAGGAGAACAGCAATCAAAGGACCTGTACAGACAGGCCAAAATAAAGCTGCTTTGGGTCACTTTGGAGGTATGCTGTTTAAATGTTGCATGTGTCCTAAGAGGCCAGAAGCCGTGCCAAAGCCACGCTCCAGTCCTAAGGACTGGAGCACAGCTTTGGCGCAACTTCTGGCCTCTTCAGATGCGTGTATCATTTAAACAGTATACCTCCAAAGTGACCTGAAGCAGCTTTGTTTTAGCCTGTCTGTACGGGCCCTAACCCTCATTCTCAGAGCCACAAATTGTACCTGTCTCAATGGCAAGCGTTTAATCTTCCTCTCCCCCTCCTCACCTACACACAGAGACCTATATAAAAACAGCAAGGTGATTTGCTTGCCTTGTGTGCTTCATAGATTCTCCTGGCTTCTCAGGGAAACACAATAATGACCAGAGGGAGTCACTACAGTTCTTTTGAGAAGAAGGAGGGAGTCCATAGAGTGTTGCTTCGGTTACGTTGTTGTTGCTACTGTTGTGTGCCTTCAATCTGTCTCAGACTTACTTACAGTGACCCTATCACAGATTTGTTCAGAGGAGGTTTGCCATTGCCTTCCTCTGGGGCTGACAGTGTGCAACTAGCCCTTGGCAAATAAGCACTATTTACAAACATATTCTGTGGGCAGATCGTGTAGCACCTTTGAGACGGACTGAAAGAGAAAAGTCGCTAGCATGGGCTTTCGTATACTTCAGCCTACTTCTCAGATGCATGATGTCCTCAGGTCTATGAAAGCTCATGCTACCAGCTTCTTTCTTACAGTGGGTCTTAGAGGTCTACCAGATCCCATGACATACTGATTTGTCCAGACTAATGTGGCATATCTTTGAATTCAATACCAAAGTATGTTCAGCTGTAGGCAGAAAGCATAAACTTAGAGTCAGAGGCAGGTGGAGTGAGATCAAGGAAAACACATTAACAATCTTAAGATATCAGATGACACAATACACTAGCAGAAACACACAAGGTCTCTGACTATATGGGAGAGGAAAGAGAGTGGAGAGAAGGAAGGGAGGGACAAGGGCTGCCTGCCCTGTAGGAACAGAGGAGAGCAACCAACAGTAAGAGCTGTTTGACAGTGGAACATACCCCTGGAGAAGTGGTAGAGTCCTCTTCTCTGGAGGTTTTTAAAGAGAAGCTGGATACCTATCTATCATGGGTGCTTTGATTGAGAGTTCCTGCATGGCAGGGGTGTACTGGATGGTTCTTGAGGGTCCTTTCCAATTATAATGGGTTCTGCACAGACCCTGGGGTTAAGGGGGAAGATGTGTGGAAATACTGCAAAAACCCCCCCCCACACTAATTTTATCCCAGGAGGAACCTCTCTAGGAATCTCCAGTCCTCCACTGCAATTCTATGGTCAACATCTGCCAGAGGTTGATCACAGAATCATGCTGGAAGACCTACAAGTGCCCTGTTTTCTCTAGGAACCTCCAGCACAACTCTATGGCCAACCTCTGGCAGAGTTGCTCTAGAGAACCTAAAGATTCCTAGAGAGAACATATCAATCAAAAATGCACATAATCAACCTGCATAAGTCAAAACTGAAACGTGGAGGGCCAATTGTAGGAATCCTATGTATTCCCACATGGCAGAAGAGGGTTGGAACGAACGTCCCTGAGGTCCTCTTTCGACTCCAGTTCCAAGATTCTACTATATTCCTGAATGAATACTTCCTCCTGAACCTAGGATCCTAGGTATCTTTCAGTGGCAGAAGGGTTGAACTGGGTGGTCCTTTGGGGATCCCTCCGAACTAGGATCCATGCATTCTGTGATGGCAGAAGGGGTACGAACTGGGTGGTCCCTTTGGGATCCCCTCCGAACTAGGATCCTATGCATTCTTGCATGGCAGAAGGGGTCTGGACTGGGTGGCCCTTTGGGGATCCCTCCGAACTAGGAGATCCTATGCATTCTTGCATGGCAGAGGGGTCTGGACTGGTGGCCCTTTGGGGATCCCTCCGAACTAGATCCTATGCATTCTTGCATGGCAGAAGGGGTCTGAACTGGGTGGTCCTTTGGGGATCCCTCCGAACATAGGATCCTATGCATTCTTGCGTGGCAGAAGGGTCTGGACTGGGTGGCCCTTTGGGGATCGCTCGAACTCTAGGATCCTATGCATTCTTGCAGGGAGAAGAACGGGACTCGGTGGCCCTTTGGGGATCACTCTGAACTACCAGGACCTATGCATCTTGCATGGCAGAAGGGGTCTGAACTGGGTGGCCCTTTGGGGATCCCTCCGAACTCTAGGATCCTATGTTTCTTGGCAGGGAGGCAACTGGACTCGGTGGCCCTTTGGGGATCGCTCTGAACTATAGGATCCTGCATTCTTTCATGGCAGCAAGGGTCTGAACTGGGTGGCCCTTTGGGGATACTCCGAACTAGGATCCTATGCATTCTTGCATGGCAGAAGGGGTCTGACTGGGTGGCCCTTTGGGGATCCCTCCGAACTAGGATCCTATGCATTCTTGCATGGCAGAAGGGTCTGGACGGGGGCCCTTTTGGGGATCGCCGCCGAACCTAGGATCCTATGCATCTTGCCAGGGAGAAGGAGACTGGACTCGTGGCCCTTTGGGGATCACTCTGAACTACAGGATCCTATGCATCTTGCATGGCAGAAGGTCTGAACTGGGTGGCCCTTTGGGGATCCCCCAAACTCTAGGATCCTATGTATCTTGCATGGGAGGAGACTGGACTCGGTGGCCCTTTGGGGCGCTCTGAACTATGGATCCTTGCATTCTTTCATGGCAGAAGGGTCGAACGGGTGCCCTTTGGGGATCCCTCCGAACTCTAGGATCCTATGCATTCTGTGCATGGGAGAGAGGAGATGGACTCGGTGGCCCCTTTGGGGATCGCTCTGAACTATAGGACCTATGCATCTTGCATGGCCAGAAGGAGACTGGACTCGGTGGCCCTTGAGGATCCTCTCGAACTCTAGGACCCTAGCATTCTTGCATGGGAGAAGGAGCTGGACTCGGTGGCCCTTTGAGGATCCCTCTGAACTCTAGGACCCATGCATTCTTGCCTGGGAGAAGGCGACTGGACTTCGGCCCTTGGGGATCACTCGAACTCTAGGACCCTATGCATTCTTGCATGGAGAAGGAGACTGGACTCAAGTGGCCCTTTGGGGACCCTTGACTATAGATCCTGCTTTGATGCATGGCAGAAGGGGACCGAACTGGGTGGCCCTTTGGGGATCCTCTGAACTCTAGGATCCTAGGTATTCTTACATGGGAGAATGAACTGGACTCGGTGGCCCTTTGGGGAGCCCCCAACTCTAGGATCCTTGCATTCCTGATGGCAGAAGGGGACTGGACTCGGTGGCCCTTTGGGGATCCTCTGAACTCTAGGATCCTAGGTATTCTACATGGAGAAGAGACTGGACGCGGTGGCCCTTTGGGAGCCCTCCGAACTAGGATCCTTTGCATTCCTGCATGGCAGAAGGGGACTGGACTCGGTGGCCCTTTGGGGATCCCCTGAACTCTAGGATCCTAGGTATTCAGTAGGGAGAATGAGACTGGACTCGGTGGCCCTTGGGGAGCCCTCCGAAACTCTAGGATCCTTTGCATTCCTGCATGGCAGAAGGGGACTGGACTCGGTGGCCCTTTGGGATCCCTCTGAACTCTAGGATCCTATGCTTTGATGCATGGCAGACAGGAGACTGATGGGTGGCCCTTGGGATCCCTCTGAACTTTAGGACCTATGCATTGCTGCATGGCAGAAGACCGAACTGGGTGTCCCTTGTGGGGATCGATCCGAAACTCTAGGATCACTATTGCTTTGAAGTTGCATGGCCAGAAGGGGACTGGACGGAGTGGCCCTTTGGGGGATCCCTCTGAACTCTAGGATCCTACGCATTGCTGCATGGCAGAAGGGGACTGACTGGGTAGCCCTTTGGGGATCCCTTCCCTCCCCAGAGGCCTGGAATCCTCCCCTCAGGCCCTTCCAGAGTCCCAGCCACAGAGACTGAGGACAGGCCTCCTCCTTTCCTTCCCTCACCTCCTCGGGGATGGCGGAGTCTCCTCCGGCGGCGTAGCAGGCCCCGGGCGGAGGCGGCTCGGGCTCCATGTCGCCGTTGAAGAGCGAGGCCCCTTCAGCAGCAGGAGTTGCAGCAGCAGCAGCAGCAGCGCCGCCGCTCAGAGCCGCCATTTTGGGCCGAACCTCTGAGGGAGAGGAGGAGGAGGAGGAGGAGGAGGAAGCGGGGGCCAGGAGGGGGGAGGAGGAGGAGAGGGAGCCGTGTCGCCCCTGACGACCCGGCCGCCCCCAACCGCGACCCGTAGCGGACGAAGGGGGCGTGGCCACGGGGAGAAGGAACAGAAGAGGAGGAGGAGGAGGGCGGCAAAGACACACACAGAGTGTTTGTGTGTATGTGAGGCGACCAGCGGCGGCCACACGTCACACCCCGGCCGTGACGTCACCCAGACTCGCCGCGTCGCCACTGCGCATGTCCAGGGAGGACGTCACCGGGAAACACCCTGACATCACGACCACAGGCTCCGCCCCTCCTCCTACTATTCCCGTCTTCCACTTCTCTCTCCCTACGTCACCAAGGAAACCCGGAGGAGGGCGTGACTTGAGTGGCCACGCCCCCTTCCAAACGGTTGCTGCTGGAGCAACCGCTTCTGCTTTTCCCTCAGCTCCAGTTGGAGGCAGAGTCAGAGTCATAACAATAATGTTTAAGAAATAATAATAGTAAAATAATAAATAAATGAAAATGTATCAATAATAATACATTTATAATAATATAATAATATATCGTATTATAATTTATTGTATTTTAATAATTTATTATTTTTATTATAGTTATAAATGTATTTTATTTATATATTTCATTTATATTTTCTTATTGTTTATTATTTTGTTTATTATTTTATTATTTTAATAATATAAATATTATATTATAATATATTATTATTATTATAATTATAAATTTATTTTTATTTATATATTTTATTTATGTTTTATTATTATTGTTTATTTTATTAATTTATTTAGTTATTATTTTATTATTAATTTAATTTTAAAAAACCCAAAATCTGATGCTGCCAACTTCTTCCTTTATTGAGTCTCAAAGGCGCCACAAGAACTGTTTCAAAGCAGTCCCTCTAGCCTTGCACCGGTGTGTTTTTCCTCATGAGGTAAAGGCCATCCAGTTCAACCAAGCTGTGCTTCCCAATTTAAAACCTGTAAGTTTAATTCCCAGATTCTGTGGGCTTCGCTGTCTGCATGCGTTTTATGTTAATAATAATAAATAGTTTATTTATATTTACCGCCACTCCCTGCAGATTGAGGCGGGATTGCAACCTAATAAAACACATATAAAATACAATCATAAAATACAATGCAATGCAGCAGCCATAATAATAATAATAAATAATAATAATAATAACATTTATTTATATTTCCCGCCTCTCCCTGCAGATTGATGCGGAATTACAACAGATAAAAATCAAACAATACAGCTACAAAATGTCAATAAAAGCACACAAAAATACATGCACAGTCATTAAAATAGCCAAATCTTCATAACTTCAATAAAACTAATTATGTTCTGATTCGACAGTTTTGACAATAGGATTAGGCAATAATCGTAGTCAAAGGAGTGGAGTATTAAGATGGATGGATGTCCCATATAGGATCAGATGGAGAGGCCCGCCGGCCTTTGCTTTCGATGATATGGTTAATGTTCTGTTTTGTATGTAAAATCTTGTCCGCTTCTTTTTATAGCCCACCTTGGGATGTTTTGCTATACAGTGGGACCTTGTTATCCGTTGGGGTTTGGTTCCAAGATCCCCCCGTGGATAACAAAACCTGTGGATGCTCAAGTCCCATTAAATATAATGGCAGAGCAAAATGGTGTCCCTTACATAAAATGGAAAGTCAAGGTTTCCTATTTTGAATTTATACTCTTTAGGAATTTTTTCAAGCCGTGGATGCTTGAATCCGTGGGTAAAAAAATCTGTGGATAAGGAGGGCTGACTGTATAAAAATTGTTGTTTAATGTTTAAATGTCTAATTAACAAATTGTAAGCCGCTCTGATAGCCTTGGATGAAGAGCGGGGTATAAATAAATAAATACTATTATTAAATATTGTTGTTAAACAAAGAAGTGCGTATACACATGTGCACCCACACGCGACCAATCAGGCGCCTCCAGCAAGCACACCCTGGCAATATATACTAAAGCACAGCAATCCTTTGAGGAGACACCAGTCCTGATACTAGATGGGGCCATTCCACAGCTGTGTGTCACTTCTAGGTGCAACTTGTGAAAAGGTTAGGAAAACGCTGACTTTGGGATACTTTCAGTCAGCCTGCAATGACTGTCCAAGATGAACAGATAGACACAGTTCAGAAGTTTCCTTCAATCACTGCTGAAGGAGATAGCTTAATCTGATTCAGTATTGTTTTCAGTGGCAGTTTCTCTATCTAGCCCCTGACTGCACCAACACTACAGAAATAATCCAGGTTGACACCACTTCAACTGCCACGGCTCAGTGCTTTGGAATTCTGGGATATTTGGCCTCTGTCAGAGAGCTCTGATGCCACAACAAACTACAGTTCCCAGAATTTCATAGCATTGAACCATGGCAATTAATGTGGTGTCAGCCTGGATTATTTCTGCAGTGAGGATGCAGACCTTTTAGAATTTGCCCACTCCTACTTTAAACAGTTGCATTACAGGTATACATTCCCCTGAATAAAGATTTTCCAATCACTTTTTCCTCCTTGCCTAGAAAAGCAAACCCTCTCAAATTTTGCCTTATTAAAACACAGGAGCCTTGTTAACAGTAAGGGTGCTTTGAGGGAATAGCAATATTTGCCTGTGTAACCAGCCCAGAGTTAGGTTGCAGCTAGTTACAAATATGCAATCATTTGTAATTAATCCCCCCCCAATGAGGATATTACCACATTGCATTGGGATAACTAGTTTTTCAACCACAGCTATGGAGATGTCTGACTTCACAGATTGCTGGAGGAGGCATATTACATAATAATAATAATAATAATAATAATAATAATAAGTTTTATTTATAGTTTTATTTATATATATATATATATATTCCGCAATGATCATAGCGGTGTACAGTAAAAATTGCAATACAAAAAAAGATGGTGGCAGGTTTGGGTGTGCAACGCCGGTACCCTGTTGAGATCAAACTCTTTACCCAAAAAAAGGCTCTGAAGCTGAATGTAAAGTTCAAAAGGGGGGAAATTTAATTTAAAGGACAAAAATAAAGAGTTTTCTCCTCCCCAGCTCTAAATAAAAGATACTTTACAGTTTCAGCAATCTTCTGGATGTCATCTTTCTGGGTCTGATGTTGGTTTGCTCTCCTCACTCAATGGAGCTTGTGCAGGGTCTTTCAACTCCTGAATTCCTTTATTTGCTTGCTAATGGTAACTAATTTGGCTGAGTACTTGGTAACTAAAATGGCTAAAGTGTAAGAAATGCCCTTTCCGGCTGTCTGAGCCTGTTTGCCACCAAAAAGACAGCTCTCTGCCTGCTCACGGCAAAGACTGCTCCAAACTAAAAGCTTCCAGCTACAACAGAGCATGCTGGGAAAGGGCAAACCAAACCTGGAAATAATGCAGGGGATCCTACAGCTCCTCCTACAACTAATACAAAGAACTTTTCCTACACTAAACATACTATGGCCTGAACCAATGTGAAAGAAAATGCAGGGGAAATTCAATCAGTCCTGGCAGGACATCACACCCCCCCTCACTCCCTCCAGGCTGGATGATGACAGTTGGCCGTGGAGGGAGGGCTCTGTCTCTTCAGGGCAGCCCCGATGGTGTTGGACCCGCCCCCATACATACCATGTTTCCCCGAAAATAAGACACTGTCTTATATTTATTTTTCCTCAAGAAGGCACACTATGGCTTATTTTCAGGGGATGTCTTATTTTTACGAGGGGGCAGATGAGAAGGGCTGCCCATCTTCTTTATCACTGCGCTGGTACGCTACATAGCCCATCTATCACTATGGCTTATTTTCGGGGTATGGCTTCTATTGTGCAAATGTTTAGAAATCCTGCTATGGCTTATTTTATTAATATGTCTTATTTTCGGGGAAACGGGGAAGTTCAAATGATGGTTCATACTCTGTGACTAAAAAAAATGACAACCAATTTTGTTACTGTTAAGAAATGGGAAAGTAAAGAATTATTATTCAAACTGTAATTACAAGCACTACTTAAGTAATTTGGGGGCCTTGGAACTTTGGCTGTCTCTGATTATTTTTTATAGTAACTTTATATGTTTTGCCATTCTCAACCTGGCACTTTTCAGATATGGTCAACAACAACAACAACAATATTTATGTATTCAAGTACAGTCTCATTGTGCCAGCTGAGAAATAAGTGATGGCATTTGTCACTGAACACATTTGAAGAATGCCAGGATGAGGAAACTTCATTCTATGATTGTGTATGCTGTGACTGAATGGTGCCTCTTGCAGAGTCTATTACTTGAAAAGCAGAACAAAAACAAAAATAACCAGCAGTGGTAACATTAAAATGAACTCCATCAAATATTTACAGCTGGTTTTAAGTGTAGAGAGATTGGGTAAAGTATATAGAGGAAGGACCCTAATGGTTATAAATCCCCATTCTTAGTCTACTGAGTAGTTTGTTTAGGAAGCCATTAAAAGAAGTGAAGGGGGATAAAGAGGCAGCTATGAAATGCTGCTATTAGTTCACCTACTTTATCTTCCCCCTCCAATATCATGCTCTTTACACTTTATGGTCTTCTGTTTTCTCAAGTACAGTTTTTAGTATTTCTAGCAATAAGGGAATAGCTTCTGACTCTCAGGAGAATATGCTATACAATCTGTTAGATCCAGCCATAGCTCAAGATGCTTTTCTTCAAATTCAGCCAAGTCCATCTCTTGTTTAGTTTTATGATTCACTAGAGAGTGCTAAGAAACCTAAGACTTCTCAAGAGCCAGAAATATGAAGTTTTATGAAGCACTTTATTTTGCCTTTTGTTTTTATACTCATCCCTCCACATTTGCTGGGGTTAGGGGCATAGGAGGACCCCCGTCAAAGTGGAAAACCGCAAATGACAAAAACTGTTTTTACCTGAGCGAGTGGATGTAATGTAGAAAACACATATTTCCAGTGGTCTTAGGAACTGAGACACCGCTCCTCTATGGTTGAGGGTCACCACAACATGAGGAACTGTATTAAAGTGTTGCAGCGTTAGGAAGGTCGAGAACCACTGCTCTAGGTCCTGTAGTGTAACTCTGTGGTCAACAGCTCCCAAACATTGACCATAGAATTGCGCTGGAGGAGCTACAAATGCCTAGTGGAGTGTTCTCTTTAGGAATCTCCAGGCCCTTCAGTGCGACATTTGGTTAAAGTTGACCAGAGTTGTGCTGGAGGACCTACATATTCCTAGAGAGAACATTTTAATAAAATCCATGAATAATCAAAGCCGCAAATGTCATAGCCGCAAATGTGGAGGGACGAGTGTATTTTATACGGCAACTTTGATATGATCTTTCAGTCAGGGTCAGGGCCTTTTTGTGGTAGCCCTAACTCTGGAATTCCTCCCTATGAGTAATAGCAAGTACTAGCAAGTATATTTCTATACCGCTTACCGATGTACTAAGTGGTTTACAAAGTGTAAGATAATTCCTTCTTTGGTCTCCTTGTAGTGAACTTTAAAAGCCTTTTCACATCACTCAGATTCTACTGACTATTTCACTCGCATTGTTTTCAGAGCTGATGTCTTGTTTTTAAATTGTGTTTATTAGCTTCCCCTGTCCCCCGTTTATTTCATAAGTTTCCCTATGAGAGTTCTTCCTGAAGAGTAGGATACAAATTTGCTGAATCAATCAATCAATCAATCAATCAGATAAGCCATAAATTATGATATTCTTGTCCTCAGCCTTTTAGACTAGGACTGAAAAAGAAAGCAATTTGGCCTAACTGAATGCAATTCCACATCTGAATCTTGTTTACTGGAATTAGTTTAGCTTTGCCTTCTTCTGGCTTTACTTTGTCTTCTGACTTTATCAAGATGCATCCAAACATATGTCTAAACACACTGCAGTAATAATCCAGTTTGAGACCACTTTAACTGTCCTGGCTCTGTGCTAGGGAATCCTGGGAATTGTAGTTTATTGTGGCACCAGAGCTCTGTGACAGAGAAAGCTAAATGTCTCACAAAACTATAGCACCTAGAATTCCCTAGCATTGAGCCAGGGCAGTTAAAGTGGTCTCAAGCTGGATTATTTCTGCAGTGTGTTTTGGCCCATAATCATTATGAAAGGGATGGGAAACCTCAAGCCATGGAGTTGAATTTGCCATTCTCTGGGTCCCACTGCAGGGTTCCCCAAAAGGTCATACATGTCTTTATCCATTTGACACTACTGTGTGGTGGTTTTCCAGTTTTTGTATGCATTTCCCCCCTTTCTAAAAAGAGTGAAAATGCCTCTCCTAGGCTTAGTTACTGCCAGAAAAGAAGTTCAAGCTAATATATCCTTGTATT
This sequence comes from Sceloporus undulatus, assembly GCF_019175285.1. Taxonomy (NCBI): domain Eukaryota; kingdom Metazoa; phylum Chordata; class Lepidosauria; order Squamata; family Phrynosomatidae; genus Sceloporus; species Sceloporus undulatus. Next base: position 25,147,947 of record NC_056526.1, on the reverse strand, counting down.
GTATCACCACCAATGGAATGTGAGCTAGCATGCTGTATGGTTCAAAGTGTTGGATTGTGACTCTGCAGTCCAGGGTTCAAATCCATGCTTGGCCATGGAAGCCTACTGGGTGACGTTGGGCAAGTCACATGCTCTCAGCCTCAGAGGAAGGCAATGGTCAACTTCCTGTAAATAAACTTTACCAAGAAAACCCTGTGATAGAATCATAGAATTGTAGAGTTGGAAGAGACCACAAGGCCCTTCCAGTCCAACCCCCTGCCATGCAGGAAATCTCAATGGAATATGAGCTAGCATGCTGTAGTGGTTCGAGTGTTGGATGGTGACTCTGGAGACCAGGGTTCGAATCCATTTGCCTTACTGATTGCTGTAAATCAGAAATGATTTGAAGGTGCACAACAACAACATAGGACTGAAGCCTTCCTTCTCTGGAAATGAATTCATCTCTCAGAATGAAGGCAGTTCCCCACTCTAGCCTCAAAAGAAGGCTTTTATTTCCCACTTAGCCATGAAACTCAGAATCTCAGAGCTGGAAGAAGTTTAAGATGCTATCTACTTTATCCCTTTGGCAATGTAGGAAATCCAATGCAGTGTTGCCAAATGTCAGGGCCTGGCTCCTCTTTTCTAGTCCTCAGGGCAAGGAATCTCAGGGTGAGAGAACAGCTTTCAAATGTGTATTTTCTTCATTTGTTAGCTTTGATGGTTTTTTTTTTTTAAAAATTGGCATATTTTGTGCAATTGTGGTTGATACTTAACATATCATGATGAATGGCACCACCAGGGTCTGCCCCTTGTAATAACAAATTTGTGAATTTAGCAAATAGATGACTCAAAACAAATTTATCATGTTTTTTCTTGGACAGCAAGGATTTGCTACAACTTGATATCACATTTACACCAACAGGGAAAAGGTTGGCCTAATTTTGACTCTTAAGTACCATTTTTTTTAATGTGGAAAGGAATATAGAAAAGCACTGTTACAGTAAGAGTGGACAGCCATGTGGCCTGAGAATAACATGTAGCCTCTGCTGTTTTTGTCCCTGTTATTGAAAGCAGAGGAAAGAAAAATTGCTTTTTCTGTAAAACAAGGATGCTTCTCTGAGCCTAGGTTACAGTAGAACCAAAACCTTCCTTTATACAGATAACTAAAATTCATTCTGATTAAATGCTGCATATAGACACATTTTCTTTTGAAAACAGCACGTAGGCACAGAATCAACTTCTCAAACAAATGAAAAAGATAAAAGACAAATAAAAACCTACAGCCTTGAGCTTTGTAATCAGTATTTAGATGTGCTTTTCAAGATTGCAACTCTAAACAAAAACAAAAATTCCTAAGGACTTAGGCAAAACCTCTTTTGTTGATCATCTTAGGTCATTCACCAGAGCTATGAACTTTTCCACTCAAGAGATATTCTGCTGATGTTAGATATTGTCATACTCCCAAAGGACAAAACAGAAGGGAAAGAAGAGCTCTTATTGTTGTATTGTTATTTATTCATTATGTATCAAATGCCTTGTATTTTCCTAGGTGCTGCTCAAAGATTTCTTTTTTAAAAAACAGTCACTCTGCATAGGAATACAATTCTAATGCAGGGATCAGAAAGCTTAGGATCTAGTGGTTGTTCTCTGGGTGATTTGCAACCATCTTCAGGAATATCTGACTCTCAATAGTTGAACAGCACTACATACAGTATAGCTGGATGTCTCACATTGCAGTGTTACTTCCTTGTCACTGTTATTTTTCACGTGGAAAATAGTGAATTAAAAATGATTTGCCTTTTTTTTTTTTTTGAGGCTTTACAACATACTTCTAAAATGTATGAATTGGGGTAAAGCCAAAGGCTTTCATGGCCGGCATCCATGGTTTTTTGTGGGGTTTTCGGGATATGTGGCCATGTTCCAGAAAAGTTTTTTCCTGACGTTTCGCCAACATCTGTGGCTTGTATCTTCAGAGAATGCTTTGCCTTGAAAAAGTTGGGTGTATATATACTGTGTGAGCCTGGGAATGCAGGAGTGATTTGCATGTGTATTGTTCTGTTGCTGATGGCCGGCCTCAGGCTGGGAGGCTAATGCAAAAGAGGATTAATGTCTGCTAATTGGTGATCATTATCTGCTGGGAAAGCCCCTGACTCTGAATGCATTTGCATTTGCTCAGTCCTTATTTTGCTATTCCTCAGGACTGGTAGCCAAATTTTGTTCACCTTAAGGGTTTCTTCTTTCCGGTTGAAATTATCCAGATGTTTGTGGATTTCAATGGTTTCCCTGTGCATCCTGACATGGTAGTAGTTGGCATGGTCCAGAATTTCAATGTTTTCAAACAGTATTTTATGCCCAGGATGGTTTGTGGCATGTTCTGCTACTGCTGATTTTTCTGGCTGGCCAGACTGCAGAGACACTATTGCTATAATTGTGTAGGTACACTCTAATCTGTGCACTCATAATGCCTAAATATGGCTCAATAGTATGATATATTGGATCCACACTCCTGAGATCCCATTCCTTTTTTCTGATTCCACCACTGAACTGCCATTTTGCATCTACTCCATTTTCAAACCAGTATCTTTTACTGCAAGAGTGGGGCAAGCGTAACCCATAAAACTGTCTGTATATTTTGGTAGAACTCAAAATTCTAGTCAAAACAACAACAGTAAATCTATCTAAGGAAGAAATCTGCCAATCTCCAGTCAATGTGATACAGAATGTACAGGTTGTTCATTAAAGTCCCTAGTGTTGGTAGCATATGTAGAGGTATGATTGTAGATGGTAATTCGTATGCCTGATGCATTCAGAAATGCCCCAGCTTTTCTAAGAAGAAAGATAGAATAAAGGAATGAAAGGAAAGCTGTGGAAAGCACCAAGAGATTGACAGGAAGTAGGGAAGGCTAAAAAACAGGAGGGAATGAAAGAAAAAGATTGTCTTCCTCTGGAATATGTGAAAACAAACAGCCCCTGTGTAACTGAGGACCTGAGAAACCTTTGTTCTGATTGCAACTCTTTTGAGTTCTTGTGGTATACTAGGGATAAGAGATAATCTTGCCACTATAGAATTTCATACTGTACAATTGTGTTATGATCCCACTTTTTATTGCCATGGTTGCATCCTATGGAATCCTGGCAGTTTCAGTTTGGTGAAGCGCTAGTGCAATCTGACTGGGAATTTTTAATACTGAAGAGAATACTGAAAAGCATGTTAAAACCAGAAAACAATGAGACAAGCTCTAAGGTGGTCAACGGCTTATTCCTTTTAAAATAGCCCAATGCATTTTAGTCTGAAATGTAAATTGACTATCTTCGAGCAGGTGGAGCTTGTCTCCTTATTGTTTTCTGGGATTTTTTGAATGCCCCATACACTACAAACCCCAGCATTCCATACATGAAGCCATGGCAGTTAAAGTGGAATCATAGCATAGGACACTACACAGTGATAGAACTTTTGATGTGATTTTGTGTGTAAAGGAGCCCTGAGATTTGTAGTTTTGCAAAGTACTGTATGTAAAATTGTCAGCCAGAGAACTCTGCCCTCTGCAACTTGGGGCATATTACACTTATAACAGAAATAACGCAAAGGAGGCTTGAGCTTGATATCAAGTTCTTTGTCAAATTGAAAAGTTAATAACAAGCTATCATTCAGTCCAAGACATTTTATTAAAGTATCAGTTACACGGTGATGCTATTTCTTTTTCAAAGCTCTCTTTCCTTCGCCTTTCTTAGGAGGTCCTTTTCCACGTAGCTTTTTCAGGCGTTTCATCTCATCTTTGAAATCTTCGTGTTCATCTCTAAAACAAAAAGGACAGAGGCAGAGCCTGTTAATACACTGAAAAGGAGCACTTTTCAAATCTGAATGCCATTTGCCAGCTTGGATCAATGCACTTCTTAAAGGAGATGATGGCAACATGGTGTCCCTGAGATATTTTGGACTACAACTCCTACATAATCCAAGAAACCTGGTGTTTACATGTCTAAAGTTGTTTGGCACAGCTGTGCTCCTAGCCATGGTGCAGGAAACCCTTTAACTTCAGGCCTATCAGCCTAAGCCTTTACACACACAAACCACTTTGTCTACCTCTGAAACTATTTATGCCATCATAATTTAGTAATTTAGTAATTGTAAGGCTGCAGAATGAATGCAGTTTGACACTGATTTAACTTTGCCATGGCTCAATGCTATGGAATTCTGGGATGTGTAGTGTTGTGAGATATTTAGCCTTCTCTGTCAGAGAACTCTGGTGTCACAACAAACTTCAAATACCATGATTCCATAGGATGGAACCATGACAGATAAACTGCAGTCAAACTGCCTTCATTTTGCAGAGTGGCAGCAGCCTAAGATTCATTGAAGCCATTCCCAAGTAAAGCCAGCTTCTTCATATCCTAGTTAAAGTAAGGATGGGCAATTCCATTGTGGCTGGACACCAGTTTTCTGCCCCTGTGGTCTTCCATGTCCACCCAAAACAATAAAAATGGGGGGGGGGGGGTGTGTGTGGAAACAAACTATCCAGATCAATTTCTAGTTCTGAAAAATACATTTATAAAATGATGAACAGGTGGAGGGGTGCAACCAATATTTCTATATTGGTACTTCGGGTTAGTTTGGCTTGAAAAGGAGTGAAATAGGGCAGTGTTAGTTATGCTGTCCATGGGGGACCAACAATATTTTTGCTGGTATCATATTTGTACCCATTTTACTACAATTGCCCCCCCGCCCCCGGAAACCCTCTGTGGACCAGTAGCTGGTGGCTTATAGACTAGCACTGGTCCCTGGACCACCACTTTGAGTAGGACTGATGTATGTGGCTCTGGATCAGTGGAGGGTCCCAAAAACAGCTTTGAAAAGCTGATGTGCTTTGCTCACCCTGAAATAAACTTCATTTGACTACCAGTAGCAAAGGCCCTGAGTGTACATAGCCATCCATGAAAAAAAACTTAACTGATTTTTCTTTGGGTGTTTTGCAAAGTCCTTCTAACCTCTTACTACATCCCTTTATGCTTTGCCCCACCATGTATTTTTTAAAACCTGTAGCCTTCTTACAACAGTATATTATTAAGCCTACTGGAGATCATGAGAACATTTCTAAGGGGCCTTAATGAGACTCTAGGGAGAAGCCCCTTCACACATCTCGTCTGGCTACAGTAAGCATTTCACTTACACTAACAAGATCAAAGTATGCCTTTTAATAAAGCCAACTCTGATTAAAGAGCCGTGCACTGTATTAGTCTCAAAGTTGATTTACCTTTCCCAGTTGCTCCACTTGTCCATTAGTGAGATAATATCATTTGCCTAAGGCTGCTGAGCTGCTAATATTGTTAAAATGTTCATGAAGTACTTTTCAGGCCTTGACTTTGTTCCACCCCCATAAACTGCCTTTAGCCAAATACATTTCTGAAAAGCCAGTGTGATCCCTTGCAGGCTTTTCTGAGTGAGAAGCCTGCTAAAGAGAAGCTCATAGCAGCCAAACATGTAATTTACATCTGTTGGTGCCAAAGGGAAGCCCCTCTGTGAAATGGATAGCTTTGCCACATTTTCTTCTAAGCAGCACAGAGAACACCTGAATGGCTATTATGCAGGATTTAAAAATAGCAAGGACCAGTTACTATTAAGAAAAGTGTTCCGAAGTCAGTTTCTATCTTAGAACAGTTAGAATCCATACCTTTAAATCCTGTTTGTAATATACTAGTGCAGTATGCTATAAATCTTACATGAACTTTTGGTTTCCTGCTATACAAACCAGCCTAGGTTTGGGGAAATGTGGTTGATTTAAATCAGGGTGGGTGTGAAATAAGAGCCACATTCTGCCTGCAGAAGGCTAGAATCTACACCACAAAGACTTGAGACTCACTCTCTCCCTATTGCTATAAGCATTCTCAATCCCCCCGCCACCTCACTCTCACACACATACAGAGAGAAGGGGGGGGGCAGGAATCCCCAGATAAGGAGTCAACCATTGGTAGTCCCATTTTAAGAGCATTGCATGGTTCCTTTCCCAAGCAAAATGGAGTAAAATTAGGTTCCTGGTTGAAGTGTCAGAGAAGCTCCATCTGATGTTTCAGCTTCAGACTGTGTGTATGTGTATGATTGTGTGTGTGAGAGAGAGACACTCTTTACCTCCTCAGTATGCTTCCCCTTTTGTTGTATGCCTTCAAGTCATTTCCAAATTATTGCAACAGTAAGGCAACTATCACAGAGTTTTCTGGGGCTGAGTGTGTGTGATTTGGCCAAGGTCACCCAGTGAGTTTCCACGGCTGAATGGGAATCAAGCCCCGAACTCCAGAGTCCAAGTCACAGATTCAAACCACTACACCATGCTGGTTCTCACCTACTCCACCTTTAAGTTCTACTGATTTATTTCATTTACACTGGTGCCTCGGGTTACGAAATTAATTCGTTCCGCCATTCCTTTCGTAACCCGAAAATTTCATAACCCGAAAAGGCTTTCCGTTAGCACTGGAAAGCCTATAGCATTTGAATTTCGCGCCGAAATGAATTTCGTAACCCGAAAAATATTTCGTAACCCGAAACAGTTTTTGCCAATCCAACTTTTTCGTATCCCGGAAATTTCGTAACCCGATCATTTCGTATCCCGAGGCACCAGTGTATATGCCACCTTTCTTCTGGAAAGGGATCCCACTAGTTTTAATCAAAGTAAAGAAACCAGGATCTGAAATTACCGAGAACCCTTTCTCTGCCTCTGGGAGAGAGCTGTCATTGACAGAACTCCTAAGTGAAACCCTCCATTATTTAACCTAGAGGGTATGGGTAGGCAAAGTGCAGCCCTCCACATGCTGGATTGCAGCTTCACAAATTTTAGCCAGCATAGCCTGTGAGCTGCAGTCCAACAACACACACAGGGCTGCATAGGGATAAGGAGCCCTTTGTCCATGTCTAAGCTTCTGAAGGAGAAAATGAAGTAGCAAAACATCAGAGCTTGGTGTTTTCAAAATATGGCCCAATAAGCATTTACTTAGACTGGTGGCAATTTTCCAAGATCAGGCAGTGGACTCAGCTCTTTTAACTGTGGATCAAGAAACTCCTCCCTATCAAGAGATACATTCTTGCATGAATAGTAATCAAATCATAGAGTTGGAAGAGAACGCAAGGGCCATCCATTCCAACCACTGGTCATGCATGAACACAGTATCAAAGCACCCATGACAGATGGCAATCCAGCCTCTATTTAAAAACCTCCAAAGGAGACCCCACCACTCTTCAAGGGAGTGTGCTCCACTGTCAAAGAGCTCATACTGTCAGGAAGTTCTTCATAATATTTAGGTGGAATCTCTTCCTATAGCTTGCATCCATTGTCCCGGGCCCTATTCTCTGAAGCAGCAGAAAACAAGCTTGCTCCTTTTTCAATATGACATCCCTAAAAATATTTAAACAGGGTTGTCCTATCACTTCTTAACTTTCTCCTCCCCAGGCTGAACATACCCAGCTCCCTAAGTCTCTCATCATGGGGCACGGTTTTACAGACCCTTCACCATTTTGATCGCCCTCCTTCGGGCGCTCCAGCTTGTCAACATCCTTTTTAAACTGTGCCGCCCAGAACTGGACACAGTATTCTAGGTGAGGCCTGACCAAAGTAGAACAGAGTGGCACTATTCCTTCCCTTGATCTAGTCTAGGTGCTAAAGGCAACAGTGGGTGAGGCTCTCCATTTTCTCTCTCTTTTTCTGCCAAACCCCTTCTTCCCTCCCCATACAGCCAGTTGCCAGGCAAAGGACACATCACTCTTGCCAGATGGCTGAGCTAATCACTAGTACAGAACTTGAGACTTTAGGCCAGGGCTGCATGCCGCTGTCAGGCCACAGGTTACCTAAAAGTAAAGATAAAGGTTTCTCCTTTGACAAGGTTGTCAAGTCATGCCCAACTGTAGGGGATGGTACTCATCAGACCCAGCGTTGTCAAAGATGACTCCGTGGCCATGTGGCCAGGATGATTACATGGAATGACTGCCTACCCCAGCTTTAATAATAAGTGGTACCCCGGGATACGAATGCGCCGGGTTACGAATTTTTCGGGATACGAAAAAATCCCATAGGGATTTATTGCTTCGGCTTACGAAGGTTTCTTCGGGTTACGAAAAAACCGCGGCGCTATTTTCCGCCACCGGAGGGCAGCAGAGAGCTATTTTTCCATTAGCGCCTATGGGAATTCGGCTTACGAAGGTATTTCGGGTTACGAAATTAACCGCGGAACGAATTAATTTCGTAACCCGGGGTACCACTGTAATAAAAAAAGCTTGATTGTGGGACCTTCTGCATTCAGCTATGGTTCCTTCTCATCTTCCTGCAGCAAAGCAGACTCATCCTACCAGACCTAACAGAAAAACACGAGGCTCCATCTTCTTTCAGTCCACAGCTTCATTACACTCATAGTGTGTGCCTGGCTTACCTGTAAAGCCCATAGAAACGAAGTTTCTTCATAAGGCCATGGTAAGTGTTGTGGGGAGGGTACCAATCGTAAACCTCCTTCCGTTTTGCGTAGGGTTGTTCACTCATCAGTTTAACTACTTTCATTGATGATGAATCAGTTGGGCGAGCAACTTCTCCAAATATCCGGGCACTCAGACGGGCCATCCGCAAGGCATAGTTGGAAAGGGAGGATGACATCTCCAGGCACAAACTGAGTTTGTGGACATATGCACACCTCCTTACTAAAACAAACAGGAGGAGATACCATGTTATTTCTTAGATTTATATCCAGTTCAACAAAGCTAACTTGAAGGATTTTGTTCAAAGCTATAAAATACAGGTCAAGTACATCTTAGGACATGCTTTCTCCACACTATCCTGCCTGAGGTCTTCTGTAAAGTACTCCTAGTATTTCCACATGAGTATGGAAAATCTACATGGAGTCCATCAGAAGCAAGGCCTTGACTATACTGGTTCCCATCATGTGCAATGTCCCTCCAATAGAGGACATAACGCAGAGTTACCAGGCACCTTCCTTTTCCAGGATGTGTCCTACATTTCAGCCGTCTGTCCAGGAAGAATTCCAAAATGTCCTCTGTTTTGAGCATGACTAAGAAGCACGAATTTATACTTATATGACTGATTTTAGTGTTTGTTTTGTAATGTTCTATATTTTTCTTGAACGCCCTTCATTTTGTGGTGCCTTGTCCTCCTTTGTGGTTAGGACGTCTTGTCACCTGGATATGTATCCTCCTATGAATGTCTATTGAAAACATCTCTCTTCAGATGAACATTTCCTAACAGAACAATTCCAAAAACTATTTCATTACTGTACTTGCTACAATATATATATATATATATATATATATATATATTTGCATTTGTTTGTTTCAAACTATTGTACACTGCTCTAAAGCCTTTTTTTCAGCTAATGCACTTTTAATTTAATCCATGCATCCAGAAGTTAAATGTTTATAAAAACAGTGAAATCATGCAGGACGTTCACATCCTCTAAAATGAAAATGTTTTCACGCTCTAAAATCTTTTCTATGGAACAGTTTATAGGTTGTATAAATAAATAAACTTAACAGCCTCACTCCTCTTGAGCAGCTATAGATAGATAAGTATTTATTATGGTCGCAGCCTAGCATTGGCAACTATGGTCCGAACCACACTGCAAAAATAATCCAGTTTGAGACCGCTTTGGCTGCCCTGGCTCAGTGCTATGGAATCCTGGGATTTGTAGTTTGCTGGGCCCCCAGAGCTCTGCACCTTTAGCGAGGGCTAAATATCTCCCAAAACTACAGATCCCAGAATTCCAAAGCGCGAAGCCATGGCTGTTAAATTGGTGTCCGCTCTGGTGCCACAACCAACTACAGTTCCCAGAATTCCACAGCATTAAGCCACGGCAGCTAAAGCGGGCTCAAACCGGATCATTAGATGCAGCAAAAAAGAACAGACAGCCTTTGCAAAACGGCGTCCCTCTCACGCTCACCTTTCTTCCCTTGGACCCTTGCATGCCTCCACTTACAGGAAGTGTGCTTCCTCCTAAACATCCGGGTAAACTCGAGAAGCGGAAATGGCGGGTGGAAGGAGCTCTGCGCAGCCGCCTGAGCGCCACTGGGGGCCGCCATCTTGAACCATGCTGGGCGTGACGTCACCGTACGGAAAAGAGGCCTTTGCTTCCAGAGCTTCTGGGCTGGCTGAGGCCACGCATGCGCACTCCTAACATAGCATAGGACCTGGCTGTGGGTCTGCTTTGCAATTGGGGAACACTAACTGTACAAACCTGAGTTGTATCCACGTTGCAGCATTACTTTTATTTACTAATTTATTTGATTTGCATCCCGGCTTTCTCCCAAAATTGGGTGCAAGGCGGTTTACAATCATTTTAAAATGGATACATATGGGAAAGGATACATGTAAAACACAAGAGCAGGGTTAGACTGAAGCTGCATCCACACTGAAGAAACAATCTAGCTTGACACCACTTCAGCTGCCCTGGCTCAGAGCTATGGAATTCTGGGAACTTGTAGTTTTGTGAGACATTCAGCCTCCTTTGCCAGGGAGCACTGTGGCCACAGCGAACTGCAGTTCCCAGAATTCCATAGCACTGAACCATGGCAGTTAAAGCGGCGTCAAACTGGATTATTTCTGCAGTGCGGATGCAGCCTTAGAAGAAGGAAGATGGGAGGAAGGAACATCAACAACCTGAGATGTGTGGATGACACAGTAATACTAGTGGAAAACATGGACCTGGAACAATTAAGGAACAATTAACTAAGGAAGGTCAAGAAAGAAAGTGCAAAAGCAGATTCATTGCTGAACGTAAAGAAAACAAACATAGGCTGCATCCACACTGGAGAAATAACCCGGTTTGGCACGCTTTAACTCTGGCTCAAGGCTATGTAATTCTGGGAGTTGGATTTCAGCTCCCAGAATTCCATAGCCTTGAGCCAGAAAGAGTTAAAGCAGTGCCAAACCAAGTTATTTCTCCAGTGTGGATTCAGCCATAATGAGCAGGGGAGACCTATACAAATTCAAATTAAAAATAATAATTGTAAGCTGCTCTGATAGTCTTTAGGGCTGAAGAGCACGGTATAAGTACTCTAATAAATAAGTAAAGAAATAAATTTGAGGATGAGGAAATTGAAATAGTTACAGACTTCTCATCCCTGAGATGAAACATTGCTCAGAACGGGGCCTGCAGTCAGGGGATAAGAAGAAGACGAGGAATGGGAAGGGCAGCCAGGAAAGAGCTAGAGAAGATCCTAAAGAGTAAAGATGTGTACAACTGAGCACCGAAGTTAGAATTGTTGGAAATGAAGGCACACAACATACAACAATTATTTAATTTATTTTAACGTTTTAGATTTTTGTTGTTGTTAGCTGCCCTCGTGTCGGCCTTGACTCATGGCAACCCCACAGATGAGACATTCCTTATCGACTCTATGGATGAGACACCTCCAAGTCTCCCTGTCTTCCGCTGCTCTGCTTACGTCCTGCAGACTCATGGTTGTGTCCTCCTTAAGTGAGTCCAGCCATCTGGTGTGTGGTCTTCCTCCCTTTCTTCTGCCTTCAACCTTTCCCAGCATTATCTATGCCTTTTCATGATGTGGCCAAAGTACGGCAACCTCAGTTTTACCATCTTGGCTTCTATGGGTATTTCTGGCTTGATCTACTTAAGGACCCATTTGTTTGTCTTTTTGGCTATCCACCATATCCTCCTCAGCACTCTTCTCCAGCACCACATCTCAAATTAATTTTCTTCCTATACGCTTTGTTCACTCTCCAGGTCTCGCATCCATACATAGTGATTAGGAATACCATGGCTTGGATGATTCTAACTTTAGTGCTCAGTTGTATATCTTTAGTCTTCTCTAGCTCTTTCATGACAGCTCTTCCAACTCCTATATTTAGCTCTTGACTGCAGTCTCCGTTGTGAACAATGTTTGATCCCAGGTACGAGAAATCCTTAACTATTTCAATTTCTTCATCATCTAATTTGAATTTATCTTGGTCTTCTGTGGTCATTATGTACAACACCAAAAGAAACACATACATAAGAGAGGAAGATTTATTGGCGGTCACTTGGTGGGTTTCCATGAGCAGGGAATCGGATCTTGGTCTTCAGTCATAGACCAATGCTCAAACCACCAACTATATCACATTGGCTCTCCATGATGAGATTAGGACATTGAAACACACACAAAAGAAATATCAGACTTCTCTTTGGGGAGAAGTTTCTACTTAGTTCATAGAAAGGTTAGATGAATGAGAGTAGTGAATGTAATGTGTGGCTTATATTTATACAGATGGATTTTATCACATGAATTCTTGGGGGCTGTTTGCCTGGATGACGTTTGGTTCTTGAGTAGAAAGTAAAGCTGTATCACACTGTGATAAAAGAGTCAATGTCCATCTTTCCCTTACACATTTTAACCTGCTATATTAGTTTTTCTGTGAACACTCAAACAGTCTTACTTTGCAAAGTCCATTTAAAAAAAAAATCCCAAACCTAAATTGTTTAATCACTGCAAGCTTTCTTCCTTGTTCTTTTACATTTGCACCCTGTAGCTTTTAATCTGAAGCATGTTTTTATATGTTTTAAGGTTTTAAAACAGCCATATTGTTGTACTTTTGTTCTACTAATTCTTCAGCTCCCAGGAGATCTATTTGAAGGGTGAAATTTAAATTAAAATTCCTATGATAAATTATAATATAAACTTTTTTTCCAGAGGAATTTGCACATGGAGGGTCAAAATCATATGGCATAGTTGCTGATATCAGAGGACATGTCCATTTTTAGACCACCCAAGGGTGGCTTTGTGGAGGAAGGAATTTATGCAGATTTCCAACTTGTTTATAATAAATTGGGGATGTGTGTGTAAAACAGCTGTGAGTGGCAGGTTTAGGCTCACCCATTGAGTTATGTCTTTAATTCAGGGGTACCCAACTTGGAGGTAGGGACTGAAATTAAGATCGGCTAAGGTTGTTCAGGCTGCCAACAGTTTTAGGTGAAATGTAGGACATTAAAAAAATGGGAATGAACAAATAAAAGCTGGAGCAAAATGCAAATCCATATTTCTTAGCCATGCTCAAAATAGAGGACATTGTGGAATCCCTCCTCCTGGACAGGAAGGCTAAGATGGGGGACATGTCTGGGAAAAGGAGGGAAAGTCTAGTCACCCTACCAGGGGGCAAGGCGTCCCCTCCCTCCCTCTCTTTCTTTTTTTACTTCCTCCCTCTCTGCTTTCCTTCCTTTATTATTTCCTTCCTTCCTTCCTTCCTTCTTTCCCTCCCTCCCTCCCTCCCTCCCTCCCTCCCACCTTTCCGTCCTTTCTTCCTTCATTTCCTTTCTTCTTTCTTCCATTGTTTCTTTTAGTAGTAACTAGATCTCCCGCACGTCCTTAGGTCAATGTGACCCCTTGCATGTGTAACCACCTAGTTTCCAAAAGTCGTCATGATCTCTCAAAAATCATGCCTGATGCTAGATACTAATTATGAAAACCCCATTTCCAGCACGAGGGGTGCAGGATATATTAACAGAGCCCAAACACCCCCCCCCCAAATTTCCAGTTAAAGAATCACCAGCCATCTTTTTGCTTTCTAAACAGATGAAAACAAAATACAGCCCAAAAACTTTATGATGTGTGATTGAAAATAATAACAATAAAAGCTCCTTGTGTCACTTGGGTACATTTGGTGTTAATGGCATTATTTATTACTTTGGATGTTATTAGGCAGCAGTTGTTCACAAAGAAAGCCAACTATGAGGTGATATCCCAGCCTGGCTTGTAAAGCTGTACCAGTAAACCAAGAGCTAAGGTTATTTGCACAAGATGCTTGTTTATTTTCAGTAGAACAGAGGCCACCATAAATGGTGTATTGCCCATTTGCACTCATGTCTGCTTCCTTGCATAGGTGAGGAAATGGAAAACTCATTGCTTCACAGATGAATCTGGGTAAAGCACAGGTGACCACACTCAAGAGGGCTACTTTCACCTGTTCCTGAATCTTGGCAGGCTGAAGTCATATTGGCCCAGTACATACTGGCTCCAAAGGACGCCCTCGTCACGTGCGAGGGCACCCTGCCCACATGTCCCTTGCCCCTCGCACGTGACGAGGGCGTCCTTGCTGTGTGGTGCTGAATAGATGGTGTGTGCAGCGATGATGTCACTGCTGTGTGGCATCCAAATGGAGCTGCGCATCAGCGACACACGCCACTGCAAGCTATGTGCGACGGCACAAAAAGGAGCCGGTTTTTAGCGATCCTTTTTTTCATGTAGCAGCACTGCGCAATTTGGTTGCTGTGGCACAGCTACATAGCAACAAGAGGCAGCTCCCAGCCGCCTCTTCCTGGTGCTCTGTACCATGCCATTGTTTCCCAGAACTGGAAGTGACATTCCACTCAAAACCTGTCAGTTCTGGGGGATATTTGAGGCTCCCCCCTGCTTTAAATAGCAAAACAGTCAGAGCTTTTTCTTCAGGATTTGGGGGTGGGAGAATTTGGGATTTTTCAGGGAATTGGTGGAGATGTGGGTGTGCGTTTTGAGGGTTTCATTGGATCCTGAAGGGCTACATGTGGTGCACAAAAGGCAACATTCCCACTCCAGTATAAAGCTACTACTTTGTAGATTTGGCACAGAGGTTGGAAAAATGACTTTTTTTGGACTACAGTTTTTCAACTCCCACAGCCATTAAATAATTTTTTTCAGGCTCTAATTGTTCTAATATTAAATGCATGTGATCGTTGTCTGTAAAAGACTATTTCACAGGCCATTCAAACAGGGCCGGCTCTAGGTATTTGGTCACCCTAGGTGAGAAATATTTTGGTATCCCCTGTCACCCGTCATAATTATTTTCATCCCTTGATTTCCACTGTTCCATTTGTTAAAGCTAAACATGACATAAAACTTAGGTTCCAATCTCTCGTCAAAGTATTGTGAATTAGTCAAAAAGCCAAAATATTATACAAAAAAAGCCGCCAAGCCACACCTAAATTTTGCCACCCTAGGCGGCTGCCTAGTTCGTCTATATGGATGAGCCAGCCCTGCACTCAAAAATACTTTGCTGCCTAAGCAGAACAGTTACTGGCACACATCCACCTCATCCCATGTCAAGCTTCATATTATCCAAAACTAGCCATGTTAGTTTGGTGCCTGGGAGTAAAATTATAAATATAGTGATTATTTAAATCATGAGCAACAGATATTGCCTTAATACAACAGTCAAAGGCTGCATCTACTGTGCAAAATTAATGCAGTTTGACACTGCTTTAACTGACATGGCTCAATGCTGTGGAATTCTGGGATCTGTTGTGAAATATATAGCCTTCTCTGTCTGAGAGCTTTGGTGCAACCCCCCCCCAAAACAAACAAACTATAAATCCCAGGATTCCGTAGAATGGAGCCATGACAGATAATGTGGTGTCAAACTGCATTAATTCTACAGTGTGGCAGAAGCCAAAGTCAGATGTTCACATGCATAATAAGTATCACAGCATCTTGTTTTCCACTGTGACCAATCAAATGCCTCAATGAAACACACAAACAGGCCACCAAGTCATAACTCCCTCTTTCCCTTTTTTATTGGGTTTCACATTCAACAGGTGTGGAGTCAAGAAGCATCTCAAGCACTATTTAAATGAAGGCTTGTAGAAATAGTCTGGAAAGGCTTCCCTTTGGGACTACAGAAATTCAAGAAATCCCCAGACAGTATGGTCAAATTTAGTCTATGCATTGGATTTTCTCATTTGGCTAGCATAGCTGGAGTTGGGAGAGATTCAACAAATCATCTCTGGAAAAGGTATGTTCCCAATGGGCAATGGGTAGTTAGGATTTTGCTTCATACTTTCAATCTGAGGCACCTTCAGATTATCTATCTGCTGTATTAATTCAATGATGCTTGCTATGGTTCAAATCTTGACTTGCAAAATTAATTACGGGCAGTTTCTCTCTGATTCAAGGCCTGTGGTATTGGACGTACAAAGTATTTGTATGGCAGAGGTGGGACCTGTGTAGCCCTCCAAATATTGTGAAGTTGAAGGCTTTCGTGGCCAGAATCCATAGGTTTTTGTGGGTTTTTCAGGCTATGTGGCCATCTTCGAGAAGAGTTTCTTCCTGTTGTTTCGCCAGCATCTGTGGCTGGCATCTTCAAAAAAAGCTGCCAGCCACAGATGCTGGCAAAATGTCAGGAAGAAACTCTTCTCGAACATGGCCACATAGCCTGAAAAACCCACAAAAAACCTCCAAATATTGTTGAACTCCCAGCACCCTATGGTATAGCCAATGGTGAAGAATGCTAGGAGTTGTAGTCCAATGATCCTGTAAGGCAACATCATTCCCACCTCTGGCATATGGGGACTAGACTTCAACTTCCATCTCCTTCTGTGACATGCCAGCGTGCCTGCATTCCTAACCCTGTGAAGTAGGACAGTTTGCACCCTTTGGTTTTGCCCACATATTTCATGCACTAATTTAATGTTCATTTTCAGTAAGTCATAACCGGTACCTGTGAAAATTTAGTTGTAGGGCTTTTACACATGGAGAAGAATTGGCTCATGTTTCTGAGCTTACTTTACACTCAATAAAACCTGATCAGCGTATTCCTGCTGACCAACCTTGTGCATAGATGAAGCCAACCAGATAAACAAACTAAAATCAACTCCAGTTTTCAGTTCAGTATATTAAAGAACCAGGCAAAGAAAAGTTCAGAAGCACAGTGAATGTAATGTGAACATACACATCAACATCAGCTAATTAGAACTCATTGGAATCCTAAGAATGAGTTCACAAAGCAGCAGGTGGAGGGAAAGGTGAGTGCCCTGTATTCTCTGGCTTAAGTTTGCCTTCATTCACTGACAAAGATAAAGAAAAATAGCTTTTACAGCCAAATGTATGTATGCCTGCAAAATACATGTGCATAAAATATTCAGAACAATCCATCTTTCCAGTCATTCTATTGGAAATCTGTTTCTTAATTCCCAGTGGCCTGAACTTGTGAAATCCCGAATCACTGAGATTCATTGCTGCAGTTCTGCTAAGCCTGCAGTACTATGTCTATTTACCTTGAAGATCAGTGCTTTCATCAATCCTTCCAGTGCATTCTTGCCCAGATGCATTTCACATTCACAGGGTGCATCTGGACTGTAGAAACAATGTTGTTTGACACCACTTTAACTGCTATGGCTGCATCCTACAAAATCCTGGGATTTGTAATTATGTGAGGCACCAGCAATTTTTGGAAGAGCATCAAGAATTACCTTTGCCCACACAATTCAATAAACCAGCCTTTTCTTCCAACAGCAAGAACTTTATTTCAGGAACAGTAGGTGTTAGCAGGAAGACATTTGTAGACAGAATTGGCATCCCCTTCAAACATATTAACCTTACCCTGTCTTAAGGTTTCATGGGCTTCACTATGATTCATCCATTAATCAATACACAACCTTGTCCCATCTCCCTTTGTCAAGCTTGTTTTCTGCTGCTCCAGAGACTAGGACCCGGAGCAATGGATGCAAGCTGCAGGAAAAGAGATTCCACCTCAACATTAGGAGGAACTTCCTGACAGTAAGGGCTGTTCGACAGTGGAACACACTTCCTTGGAGTGTAGTGGAGTCTCCCTCCTTGGAGGTCTTCCAACGGAGGCTGGATGGCCATCTGTCGGGGATGCTTTGATTTGGATTTCCTGCATGGCAGGGGGTCGGACTGGATGGCCCCTGTGGTCTCTTCCAACTCTATGATTCTATGATTCTAATCACCCACCACCCCCTACACGATATGGTTTATCTCCTGCACTGTGCTTCCTATCATTACCCACATCTGCAATATACATATGATACACCTCTGAAACAAAAAGTCTATAATATAATGTAATCAGAAAAATAATACAATGAATATAGTACATACACACAACATGTGGCTGATTCTATCAGATTCGGGCACAGAGAAGACTAAAGAGCTGGTAAAACTACAAAGCCCAGAATTCCATAGGATGGAAATACAGCAAGTGGTGTCAAACTGTATCATTTCCACAATGTAGATGCACCCATAGTTGCTATGAAGAATTACTATGCTTATTTTGTATTCAAATGGCTGTATTTCTGGTGACCAGGCTTTCCACACTTAGATAGGCTGGTCCTTGGATGATGGATGCAGAGCCTGGTCGCATTCAAAGCTCTCCAGCTTGGCACAGTAGAAGGTCAGCTTGACATCATGTTAAAGCAGTAGAGTAGGACTTTTCTGCAGTGATTTCTGTTAGTGAAATAAGGCTGAGCAGGGTCAAAAGGAAAACTGAAAGAAAATGAGGGAAAATAAAGTTTCTTTACACCTGGTACAATAGTAGGGTACAGTTATACTCAGTGATAGAAGTTTTATGCTTTTGATTGTTGCACATTTTCACATGAACTCACCTATCACCTTTTGCCCATTGATGCACAGATTAGAACGTAATTATCCAGCAGTTGTTGCACTTCTTGAAGTGGTTTTTTTAAACATGTGAGAATAAATTTCAAAATTTTATATTTTCAGAGCCAATATTTCAAGCAAGGTATAGTGAGTAAAACATGTTTGTTCATTTGTTGTATTTTTATCCCCTAAAATTTTGTGCTTGGGGCAGTTAATAAGCATGATTAAAAAGTACAAAGTACTAAAATTATTAAAATCATCGCAATAATTAACAAAAAGCACAGTGGTTTTGTTGTTGCATGCCTTCCAGTTGTTTCTGACTTATGGCAACCCTAAGGTGAGCTTATCACAGGGCTTTCTTGGCAAGATTTATTCAGAGGGGGTTTGCCCTTGCCTTCTCCTGAGGTTGAGAGAGTATGACTTATCCAAGGTCATATGTTTCCATGGTTAAGCAAGGATACAAACTCTGGTCTCCCAGAGTCAACCCATTGCACCACGCTGGCTCTCAACAGGAGATTAAAAATACATATGTAATACATATTTAATTATGCAGTGTTCTGTTTATTTTGTGCAGATTCTTTTTAAAGTTTCAGGCAGAAACAGGGCTAAAAGAGACTTATCGGTTAACACGTTCAAAAGTGACATGACCTGAAGCTAGAGTAATTCATCATTTTCCAGGTAGAACATGGTTTACATGTAGGAGATGCTAGGTTAGTTATCATTGTGTGCCTTCAAGTCCTTTCCAGCTTATGACAACCCTAAAAGAAATTGTATGCCTGGGTTTCCTTGGCAAGATTTGTTTGCCTTTGCTTTCCTCTGAGACTGAGACTTTCCCAAAGTCACCCAGTGGGTTTCTATAGCTGAATAGGGATTCAAACCCTGGTCTCCAGAGCTGAAGTCCAACACTCAAACCACTACACCATGGTTTTGCACTTCCTAGTCAGGTTTCTGAAGACTTTAATCAGGCTAGACTGGGAAGGAGCCTATAGTGTAAACATGCAACTTTTTTTTTTCATCAGGTAGATTATTATCTTTATTATCATTTATTTAAATAGCACATTGGTGTTTGCTGTTGTGTGCCTTCAAGTCTTTTCTGACTAATGCCAACCCTCAAGTGAACCTATCATGAGGTTTGGCTGGCATGATTTCAGAGGAGGTTTGCTATTGCCTTCCCCTGAGACTGAGAGCATGTGACGTCTAAAGTCACCCAGTGGGTTTCATGGCTGAGATGGGAATCAAACGCTAGTCTTCTAAGTTGTAGTTCAACACTCAGACCACTACACAATTGTTTATTTGACAGTTCCTTGCCTTTAGGTTTACAATCTTAAAATATCGGACACACAAGGAAAAAGGAGAAGGCAGTGAGAGAGGAGATTAAGTCCAGCAGATTTTGGCTGCTGTTTTCTACCTCCAGCGTCCACAGAAAGGCAGTTAGGATAGAGAGAGGGCCTTTTCTCAGGTATAGTCTAGTAAAGAGAGCCAGCATGGTGTAGCGGTTTGTGCATTGGACTATGACTTTGGAGGCAAGGGTTTCATAGAGTCATAGAGATGGAAGAGACCCCAAGGGGCATCCAGTCTAACCTCCTGCCATGCAGGAAATCACAATAAAAGCATCCCTGACAGATGGCCATCCAGTCTCTGTTTAAAAACCTCCAAAGAAGGAGACTCCACCACACTCTTGAAGGAGTGTGTCCCACTGTCAAACAGCTCTCACTGTTAGAAGTTCCTCCTAATGTTCAGGTGGAATCTCTTTCCCTGTAGCTTGCACCCATTGTTCAGTGTCCTATTCTCTGGAGGAGCAGAAAATAAGCCTGCTCCATCCACAATGTGACACCCCTTCAAATACATGAGCAGGGCTATCATATCACCTCTTAACCATCTTTTTTCAGGCTAAACATACCCAGCTTCCTAAGTTTCTTCTCGTAGGGCATGGTTTCCAGACCCTTCACCATTTTGGTTGTCCTACTCTGGACATGCTCCAGCTTGCCAACATCTTTTCGATTCCCTGCTCAGTCATGGAAACCCATTAGGTGACCTTGGGTGAATCAAATACTCTCAGCCCCAGAAAACCCTGTGATAGATTTGCCTTATGGTCACCCTAACTCAGAAACAACTTGAAGCACACAACAGCAACAATGTCCAGTAAAGCAAAGTCACATCTGGGGATTCTCAGACTCTAGTTCCCCAGATGTTTTGGACTTCAGCTTCCAGAAGCCTCATTGTGCTTGGCCAGAGGTCTGGGATTTTGGGAACAAAAGTCAAAAACACTTGGAAGGCCAGCGTTTGGGAATCACTGAGTTAAACAGTCAGGAGAACAGGCATGGCAAGGTAAGAAATGTTCAGGACCTTGGACAGCACATTGCAGAGGAAACTGGCTAGACTAGCATTGCTGCACAAAGGAAAGCACTTGTCTCTGCTTTTCAGCTCACTAGATTTAGACTACAACTGCCTTACAGCAATCCTATGAGATAGGTCAGCATGACACAAAGTGACTGTCCCAGTCAATCTAATGGCTCCATGACACCTTTAACCAAGTCCCTGTCCACTGTTCTCAGCACCACACTGCACTGATTCTCCAGTGCAGAATCCTCAGGCATCTGTCTGGATACCATCATTGGACCTAAGGCCCCAGCAGTGTCCCCTAAAGCACTGCAACCTTCCTAATATATATATATATATATATATACACACACACACACACACACACACACACACACACACACACTCACACCAGGTTGCTATATGTTGTGTATTAAAATATCACAAAATACCCTTGATAGAACATTGCATCAAAGCATTAAAGAAAATTAAAACAGTGTATCCGTTATTAAGTGTGCCTGCAATGTGTAGGTCTATGTGCATTGGATCCACTGGCATATGAGTGAGCCCTTTAGAGAATCCAGAATGCCAAGTCTCTCCTCAAGCCATTTTCTGATACATACAAGCATGCACAACTGAATAATATCTCTATTGGGCAAGGCCACTGCTTGGATAAGGCCTATACTTCTCCTGGTTTGGTATGGCTCTAAGAAAGTGATTGCCAACCTTTTCTATGCCCCACAACAATGTTTGGTTAATGTTCTCACCCCCTACAAAACTTATATCATGTTTGAAGATAAGGGACTTTAATTTCCAAATTTTAAACCACAAATTTAACCACATACAATACTGCGGGTGAAAAAAATGAACTTTACAAAAGTAAGCTTTTAACTCAGTGCTTAAAATGCCAATCTAAATTGAGCAATAGAAGTATAGAATTGTACAATTTACAATAGTTTACATTTACCACTTCCCAAGGAACACTGGGACCTGAGTGAGTGGTGACTTCTCACTCAAGGACACAAACCACTGTTTGTCATACCCCCTGAAATTCCATCTTGTACCCTCTGAGGGTGCAGGGGACCCAGGTTGGGAACTCCTACTCTGAGACATGGGTAGGGCCCAGTGCTATCCTAAGCCATTTTAACAGTCATCAGTTCCCTCTCCCAAAGTGTCAAACCATTTAAATCCATTAAAATAAGTACCAACTGCTATGGTTGGCATCCATAGTTTTTTGTGGGTATTTCGGGCTATATGGTCATTTTCTAGAAGATTTTATTCATGACATTTCGGTGGCATCTGTGGCTGGCAGCTTCAGAGAATGCTGGCATGGAAGTGAATGGTGTGTGTATGTGTACACACACACACACACACACACACACACACACACAAAACTATGCTCTCTTTGCTTGAATCGCTTTTTTTCAGTTTGCTGTCAAAACAGAGTGGTATAACATATTACGAAGTTTGGTGTTGTTGTTGTTGTGTGTGTGTGTTGTACAGGCTATGATTGTGTGACAGTACAGAAAATCCTCCCGTAACCCACTGATCACTGCTGAGGATGAATAGACTTGTGCACCTAATGCTTAGACAGGCAACAATAATCTCTCAGAAGCTGTTGGCCTATGATTCCCAATCACCCTAAACAGCATCAGTGGTGTCACTAGGGGGTGCAGGTGGTGCGGACTGCACCAGGTGACACCTTAAAAGGGGGTGACACCACTGCTCCTCAAATACCTGCATTTTGTCAGAAATGGGCTGTGACATTCATCTGCTTCTCTTTAAAATGCTTTAAGAGATGGTGGAAGTGGGGTGAAGCTCAGTGGGAGGAGAAAGGAGATACCCAAGAAGTTTTTAAAATTAAAAGTTCAAATTTCAAATTTCAAAATTTTTCATTTTTAATTTTTTTAAAACAAATGATACTTTTAAATTTTTCTTTAAAAACATCACATTTTAACCCAATCTGCACAATGTATATGTAAATACATTTAGGTTGTGTGTATGATATTGTAATTTAAAGGTATAATTTTAATTTTATTAGTTGTAAATGGGAATTACAATTTATGAGTAACACTGGTGGAAAAAAGCATTACTAAGGAGTCTGTATGGTGTGAAATGGGAGGGTGACATCATGAGTTACTGCAACGGGTGACTCCAGCCCTAGTGATGCCACTGGCCAGTATAGTTCATAGTGTGACATGCAGGGAGTTACAATCCAACACCATATAGAGGTCAGAATCTGCTCACTGCTGATATAGAAACCAGCATTGCAGACAGTCACATTGCCTTCCCCATAAGGCAGAATGCACTTGAGAAGCCAGGAAAGGGGCGAGGGGGTTCACACCCCAGTGCTAAGCCAAGATATGTCAGCTGGAGTAATTACTCCCATTTGTCATCCAGGCCCCTAATGGCCTGGAAGTACAATAAATCATTAGGGGGAGACAGCGACTGATCTATAGTGTGTTTATATATTAACAATAGAATGTATGTGAAGCACTTTGAGCATTTGAAATGTGCTATATCAAGGCTAAGTATTATTTTGGGACTAGTAGGATAGCAGAAGTAACTTTAACTCTCATTCTAATTTGAATTATCCATCATACCTTGGATGCCTAAGATACAATGATTCATAGCTATTTCCCAAGAATCCCTCTCCCCAGTCTATAACACCGAACTTTCTAATACTTATATAAACCCAAGGGGTTTACACCAATAAGCTCAGGACATATAGCTTCTTGTATGAATCTTCATGTCCTTTAGACCTTAGGGAAGAAGCCTTACACAGCATTCCTGTATGTTCTGGACGTTATTTCAGAGTCAATGGTAACTTGAATCAATCGTAACTTAGTAAGTCAACATGCAAAGGGATCTTCTAGCACCTTAGAGACTAACTGATTGAAAGAAGTTGTAGCATAGGCTTTTGTAGACTTGGTCTGCTTCCTCAGATGTATGGAGTCAACCGGTGCCCAGAAAGGACCTTTACAATCAGACTGTATGAATAGCCACACAAATGCCAAAGTTGCAGGAATGGTGATGAGGTGACAAGTTAAAACTGAATTTGTCACCTCATCACCATACCCACAACTATGTTTATTGAGAGAGGAAGAGAGGAGGAAAGATGTTGCCTAAGGCCAGGGTGGATGGATGACCAGATGAATGGTGGAGGTAGTTTTGAAATCTGGAGTGTGCAAGCTGGGAATCAGAAAGGAGATAAGATGAACTGGCCAAGAGTATCCTCATGAGGACAGGGTGTTAAACCATGTTGTAATATGTGTAGTGTGCCAGGAAACAATACATATTTGTTCAACCCTTGTTGATAGATTGGAATTTGTGGATATAGTCTAATTCAATTGTTTCTCTTTCCAATTTTCCTTTTAGGTTTTTTGTCTTGTTTTGTTCAAGGGACTCTGTCTTGACATGTATGCTAGTTCCATTGATTCAGCTGGTCTGCTCCAGCTGGGACCAACAATCAAATTCAGGCTATATAACCCATGTTTCCACCCAAAGGTTCAAGGCTGCCTGCATGGCTTTTTTGCTGCCCACTTAATGTTCCTAACAACCCTGAAAGACAGGTTTCGGATTGGCCCAGGGACATGCAGTGAATTTCATGGCTCGGTAGCAACCTTCCAGTGAAGGTTCAAAACTTTGCATCATGTATTTTGTGCATTTTGGTTGGCCAGTAACAGTATCACTACTTCCAGTCCTTTAACCCAAGGGCAGGTAGCTGTTGAAGGCTAAGGGTCCCATTGCCCTCAGGAGATCTTTGAGGCCCACATTACCCGTAGGAAGCCCTGGTGGTGCAGTGGTTAAATGCCAGTACTGCAACCACAAGGCGAATTCGCTCCTGGGACTCCAAGGTTGACTCAGCCTTCCATTCTTTTGTAGGTCGGTAAACTGAGCACCCAGCTTACAGATTGTCAACCGCTTAGGGAGTGCTGAGTTCACTATTGTGTTGTAAAGAAATGTAAATGCTATTGCTATTGCTAGGGAACATTGAGGCATTTTATACTTGTTTTGCACCCTTTTTAGCATCAGGAAGTTATTGGAAGTCACTTCCTCTTTACCTCCTACCTTCTCTGGGCATTGGGGGCATTTGGAGGCAAACAATTGTTGGGTAGAGTTTATTTATTTATTTGCTTTTTTGAGCCGTGGGGCTACAAAATGGCCCATGTGACCAAAAATCACACTTTGCCCACTTCTTTTCAAAATACAACCCCACATTCTTCCTTTCAGTATTCCATACTGTAGTTGTCGTGGTGGTTGTTAATTTATTTATAGCTACCATTGCCTCCAATACAGGGAGTCAAGGTAGGTTACCTAAATGGAAACAAATACAGTTAAAAACCTTCATAGTGGTTTCCTGGAATTAAAAAAAAAAAAGCAGAAGCATTTTCAATCCATGTATGGTTTCCTCCATGAATGCAGAATCCATGGACATGGAGCACATGTTCTGAAAACTGAAGACATGAGACAGCTCAATAATGAACCAAAGTTTCCTGGCATCTCCAAACATACTTCTCCCATCCCACCTAGGTTTTTTGCTCCTCCAAACTTTTTTGAACATCCTAGCTCACATTCAGTACCCTAATTTTCCTACTCCAGCATTGTGATCAAGAATGTAGAATACACATTGTCCCCTTCATTTCTGGCAGTCCCCATCAGGATAGCCAGTGGCTGGGGATGATGGGAATTGAAGCACAACAACTGGAAAGCTACTGATTGTCCAGCTCTGCAAAAGAAATTATATTTGTCATGACTCTATTGTTCCACGAATTTCAGTTTGACAATTTGGGCTGCAAGTGGTTGGTAAAATCCACAAACACACCCCAGTTCCCACTACTGTGGCCTCTATGGGGGAAGGAGACCAATTTGGAACTGTTGAACATAATTTCCACCCTATCATCCCCTTTTCTTTATATGTTGTGTCTTATTTAGATCATAAACCTGAGAATAGAGAACTATTAAACCAACTAATTGTAAGCCACTCTGGGAAACTTTGTGGTTGACAGGTGGGGTATCAATATGCATAAATTACATATGGTGAGAAGCAATTCTATCCTACCATCAGCTTTGTTGCTGAAACCATGATGCCAGGGGTAGTTTTCTCAATAGCAATTTATTTTACCTATAAGGAATATTGTTAAAGCCTTGACCCATTATTGAGGATCATAGAATCATAGAATCATAGAGTTGGAAGAGACCACTAGGGCCATCCAGTCCAACCCCCTGCCATGCAGGAAATCCAAATCAAAGCATCCCTGACAGATGGCCATCCAGCCTCTGTTTAAAGACCTCCAAGGAAGGAGACTCTATCACCCTCCGAGGGAGTGCATTCCATTGTCGAACAGCCCTAACTGTCAGGAAGTTCCTCCTAATGTTCAGGTGGAATCTCTTTTCCTGCAGCTTGCATCCATTGTTCCGGGTCCTGTTCTCTGGAGCAGCAGAAAACAAGCTTGCTCCCTCTTCAATATGACATCCCTTCAAATATTTAAACAGGGCTATCATATCACCTCTTAACCTTCTCTTCTCCAGGCTAAACATCCCCAGCTCCCTAAGTCGTTCCTCATAGGGCATGGTTTCCAGACCTTTCACCATTTTTGTCGCCCTCCTTTGGACACGCTCCAGTTTCTCAATGTCCTTTCTGAATTGTGGCGCCCAGAACTGGACACAATATTCTAGGTGGGGCCTGACCAGAGCAGAATACAGTGGCACTATTACTTCTCTTGATCTAGACACTATACTTCTATTGATGCAGCCTAAAATAGCATTAGCCTTTTTAGCTGCCGCATCACACTGTTCACTCATGTTCAACTTGTGGTCTACTTGGACTCCTAGATCCCTTTCACACGTAGTTTCATTCAGCCAGGTGTCAACCATCCTATATCTGTGCATTTTATTTTTCCGCCCTAAGTGCAATACCTTACATTTCTCCGTGTTGAATTTCATTTTGTTAGCTTTGGCCCAGCTTTCTAGTCTATTCAGGTCATTTTGAATCTTGATCCTGTCCTCTGGGGTATTAGCTATTCCCCCTAATTTGGTGTCATCTGCAAATTTGATAAGTATGCTTCCAATTCTGTCATCCAGGTCATTGATAAAGATGTTGAATAGCACTGGACCCAGGACAGAGCCCTGTGGGACCCCACTGGTCACTTTTCTCCAGGATGAAAAGGAGCCATTGTTGAGCACCCTTTGGGTTCGGCCGGTCAACCAATTACAGATCCATTTAACAGTTCTTTTGTCTAGCCCACATTTTACAAGCTTGTTTGCAAGAATGTCATGGGGAACTTTGTCAAAGGCCTTACTGAAATCAAGATATACTATATCCACAGCATTCCCTTCGTCTACCAAGCTGGTAATTTTATCAAAGAAAGAGATCAGGTTTGTCTGGCATGACTTGAGGAATTATTTTTCAACAACCCATTTGGGACATCAAGTGTAGTTCTACTGAAACTTCTAAACACTCCTCTTCCTCTGTCCCTCTTATGTCTTCTTCAACCCAATTGGTGAGAGTATAGCTCCTATCATCCAAAACCAGCAGCTGGGGTGTTGTGAGTTGTAGTCCAACGTAGCTGGAGTGTGCAAAGTTGGGTTATTAATCCATTTTAAAATAATCATTGTGGAGTAGAAGAACCAGATGTTCTTCAATTGAGAATTCTTCTCTCATTTTTGTATATTTTTGCTGCTCCCATTTATAATTGGCTTTTTGTAATCTAATCATTTGTATAGCAACCCATTATAATAAACGCAAAAAGTCTTTAGGATTTCAGGTGGGAAAATACAAGCTTCAGGCACAGGTGAACTCTGAAGAATCAAAGAGTGAATGCATTTTCATGCAAATGTTCTGGTAATAAAGAATAAAAGGAGAAAAACACAACTTGTTGGAGAGCGCAGCACACTTGTTTCTAAACATATTTTTTCATCCTTGGTGTCAGCTGTTCTTACAGTTATTTTTGTGCTATTGAGTGAGGCTATTCAGCTGGGACTATCTGCCAGAAAAGATACAAAAGAATGAGATTTTCTTTCTCTGTCCTACTGCAGATACAAAGAACTTTGGAGAAACATTCTTTGTTGGTTCCTTCCCCATTTGCCTTGACTCTGACCCTCTTGTAGCAATTTTATAACATTCACAAGTGCTGACTAAAAATAAGCCTTGGCTTGTATTTCATTGGATGCCAACATGTAGCAGCCAAGAAAATTGCCAGCTGGGGTTGGCACTGTAAATTCATTCTTGAGAGACAGCATTAAACTCCAGGCCTGTTTCTCAATCAATCCATGGGCACAATTGACATTGCTCAGTGGCAAACCTTGCATAAATACAGTATAAATGTTTCTCCAATTTGTGCAGAGAGTAGAATGACATCGAGATGATCCTGTTAAGGCCCATTCTCTGAATATTCGAACTGGGCTCATCTAATGAAACTGAGACAGAGAAAAAGAAGTAGGCCCAGTCCTAATACTAGGCAGAGAGGTAGTGACCTCTTCAGGCAGCCATTTTGAAATGTTTAAAAAGGCCAGCATTTAAAAAACAAAACAAAAAACGTCTATTAAAAATTTTAAAAACACATAAACAAACACTTATCATCCAGTGATCCATTAGCAAATATATGTGTCTCTCTGTGTGTGCATGTGTGTTTATCATTTTAAAAGCCACTTTTCAGTGTCTGTTGAATATATTTCTCCAAAAGTACATCAGACCAATCCAATAGACCACAGTCATTCCTCCACATCTGTGGCTTTGGTTTTTGCAGATTTGATTGTTTGTGGATTTGATTAATATGCTCTCTCTAGTAATCTCCAGGTCCTCCAGATCAACTTTGCTAGAGGCTGACCATAAAGTTGCAGTGGAGGACCTGGAAATTACTACGAAATTACACTTTTATAGGCTTTTGTAGGTCCCCCTGCGTGATTCTATGGTTACACTTTGGAAGATGGTAACCATAGAGTTGGACTTAGAGATTTCTAGAGGTGTTCTCTTGGGTAAAAAAAATAGTGGCTTTTTATTTGCGGTTTTCCCCCTTTTACAGGGGTCTTGAGCCCCTAACCCCAGTGAATGTAGAGGGCCCACTGTATTCATGACATGCATATTAACAGATTGCAAAGAAAGAATCTGACTATCTCAGCTTGTTGATATGTGAATTGTCCTGATGACATCTAGCCAGTTCAGCACTGAACTTGAGGCATATCACCCTTAAAACAGTTTTAAATAAATCACCTTTTGCTCTGGATCTTGTAGGACAATCCAGAGCCCTCCATAGCATCATTGAGTGACTGTTCACAATTGTACTGCCTGGTGGCACCACCACTGGCACAAGTTGCACACTCTGAGATCAGAATGATGCACCCACCTATGAGATTGATGTTGGGCACCTTGTTCTGACATCAGAGTGAGTAACATGGCACCAGTGGTGGCAGCACTGAGTGGCACAGCTGGACTCATGTATGAACAGCTGCTCTACATCATAACAGAGTGCCCAAGGCAACAGAGGGATATTAGGGCAGCTTTGGGGCCAGAATACTCTGAACTGTTCCTGGAGCATTCTGACCCATGTGGACCTGGTCTATGTTTTGCTTAAGCTTTTCTGATAGAGCAGTTGACCAGTCTTTCCACCCAGCACTCTTTGTAGAGATCTGCAAAATGTTTCCAAAGGTTGAGCTATCTCAAGACAAACTCCAACGCATATGTGGAGGGATATAGTTATATCCTTTAAACAAGGGCAATAATAAAAGATCCACTTACATTGTTGCTTTTTGTATATATATGCTATTTTCTCAGTTTCTTTTACTATTTTATTCCCCAAACATCTAACATTTAAGCTATGAATGTATTAAGGAATCCTGTTCTTTACATCCTATCCAGCACGATAGAATCTAATGAACCCATTTAATCTACTGGGGTCAGGTAACACATATAAATGACCTTCTACACATTTTTGAAGCCAAGGTAAATTTAATTGGGATAGATGACCAAATTCTGTTCCATTCATTCTCCGAGACTGTAATTCCCAATTCTTCCTCCTAATGTCAGGCTGGCCCCAATTAAACTGTTAGCTATTTCATTTGTCATTGTATTTTCACTGTTGGAGGGGCACGATTTGTGAGTTTTTCTGTTGATGTGCCATGGCTGTTTCTGGTTCCTATGAAGCTTGATTTGGGATGTGTGTTTGGATTTTCTGCTTTGCCTTGAGAAATAAAATGTCTTGGGCTGACTCTGAAGAGAGACAAATCTTCACAGATTGCCTAGTTAAAGTATGGAATTTGCTCTGAGAGAGTACAGCCAGTTTAGATGGCTTGAAAAGAGGATTACAGAAATTCAGGGAAGGCCATCTTATGAATGGCTGTTACTCATGACTGTTATATGCTACCTCTAAGATCAGTGACAGTGTACCTTTGAATTCCACCTGTCAGAGAACCATGGCAAGAGAGAACTATTTACCCTCATGTGATGCTTATGGACATCCCATGAACATGTCAATGATCAGTATGGGAAATTAATTCTAGATTTAGGCTGCAACCACACTGCAAAAATAAACCAGTTTGTCACCACTTTAGCCTGCTCTGTCAGAGAGCTCCGGTACCACAAAAACCTACAATTCTTAGAGTTGCATAGTACTGAACCATGGCAATTAAAGTGGTGTCAAACTGTATTATTTCTGCAGGGCAGATGCAGCCTAGATAGACCTTTTGTCTGACCCAACAGGGCTCTTCTCTCTCATGACTTTTATATTACATAGTAGTCAGTTGGGAGAAATGCTAGTGTCATTTACTGATAGCTCCCACCCCTGTGTTGCATCTTAGATTTCATAGCAGTAGCAAAAACCATACACTAGGAATTATGTCTTTGTTATTAATTATTAAGAGGGATTTCCCTGCTGCCTTTAATGTACCAAATGCCTTTTAGCTGATCAAAACATTCAGGGAGCTCCTCTCTTGATATAACTGCTGAGTTCTGAGTTTTGTGCTCTGCTATATGGCATCTTCTTTTCCTACATTTCCTTAGATCTCGTACATGCTATTGTTACTTGTAGACTGCTCAAACCTTTTCCCTGCAGTGATGCACGCTCTTGGAAAGGCCCCAAAGCTCCAGTATATATTGAAACACCTGTTCTGCTTCTTTCTTCCTCTTTTGTCAGCTTTGTCTGATAGAGGAACTAAATACGCTGAACTTTTAAAAAAAACTGTGAAGACATTAGGAGCAGGTATGTAACCCTGTAGGCAGGGATTATTTGGCAGACAACTTCCAAACTCTATCCACTGTCACCAGCATAGTCAATGCTATAGCATTATAAGATTTGCAGAGTGAAGACATCTGCAGGGTGTTAGGAAGGATCAAATTAGGGGAATTTAATTAGCTCAAATTTACGAGAGGTGTGTCCTAACAACGCACACAGCGGATCAGGTCCCTATGTGTATACCAGATGTCATCTAGTCCAACCCCAAGAAACAGAGACTCCAATGCCAATGAGCTGCAATAAAAATATAAACATTTATTATAGCCACACAACACAAGGGATCATACATGCATACACACATTCAATGCTAAAGCAAGGGAGGGGGAGAGTTTGGGAGTAAAGGTGAAAGGATAGAGGCACAGTTGAAATAATTACCTTAGGAGTCTTCTCCAAAGCGACAGATGTGAGTGATGGGGGATGGTGAGACACGACCACGGAGAATGAGGAAAGCAAGCGGCGACCATGGTGGCTAGGAGCTGAGTTCCAGCGGGCAAAGCTAACTTAGAGGCCTGAAAGAGACAGTGAGCATTGGCTTAGCTCTAGTGATTTCAGCAGAGCCCAAGGCTTGGAGAACTCAAGCCTGTAGCAGCAGCTTTGACAAGCAAGGTTTTGAGGTTTGGAACTTCAGCTCAACAAGCCCAATGAGGGCAGAAATCTCGGTCCTATTTATACTGTGAAACATCCTCAGGCTATGGCTATCTGATGAACAAAGGTCTTGATGGCTATCTTTTGTCTAAGTCTAAAGTTACACAAAGGAGAGGTCTGACACCTTTCAGGAGAAGGCAAATATCTGAATGACAGAGTTGTTAATACAATCACTGGCTCATTAGGAGAGAGGCTACTCCTTTGTCCTCTTCTCTTTGGGGCTGCCTGCGAAACTGGTAGGGCAACTCCCAAAACTGGTTTCTTTAAGGTTTAAATTTACCTTTTTCTATGACCAAGTCCAGCAATGCTTAGCTGGCTGCGTGGTCAGCTCGCTTTTAGGGTAATGGCAGCTTGCGATGGGGTCAGTCAGGGGTCATGATTTTTGATCGCTTGGCATCCAAAATTTATATAAAACCAAACTCGGTAACAAGGGCCAAATTTGCTCAGCCCTGCTCAGAACTGGGTAAATAACCACATTGTCTGAGAGATTCAGGGAATTATCATCTAAAAAAAATATTTTTTGCAAGCTCTGCTCCTTCTATACACAAATATCCACAGATGCATGTTGAACACTATGATTATTATGGCCAAATGCAGATGAGAACAGGGTTCCTGCACCTTTAATAGTTGTACAGAAGAAAATTTGGTATCTGAGGCAGAAATAACATGGAAAGAAGAGGGAGGGTTTCCTACACCACAAAAAAGAGGAAGAGTTCAACCTGTTTTAGCTAACATTTTATTCAAACAATATGCTTGAGTGAAAAATCCAGGTCAAGTAAGCATTATATAACTAATTTGAAATTTCCATAGACCACTTCAAAGCTTCTTTCAGAAACCATTAAGGAATTATTTTCCCTTCTTTACTAGCTTCTACTTTTCTTATCATTTCCATTTTGGTGGTCAGACGTATAGTTCTGTGCTTGTTTAACATGCTTAGGAGGGGCTGATGAGGCAAACTAATCTGTTTTCCTTCTCTTTTTTCCTGTCTTGCCATTCCCACATACTCAGTAAGGGATTCTGAAGGCAGCTGCTGTTTACCTTGCTTATTGTAGGAAGGCACACATTGTTACAGTAGGGTTATGTAATGTAGAATCCCATTCTTTCCCAGCTCAAACTTTGATTGCATTGCTTACTCCAGATGTGTTGCTACAGTTTGACAGCAATAGCTTCTGTTTCTTCAGGCCTCTTTCATCATCTTCCCAGTACTGATGTTGCTTTAAAAAAACACCAAACCCTTCCAGCTAGACAGAGGCCAAGGAGGAAAAGGGGTCTGGGGGGCATAAAATGCTCTGCAAAAAGTGTCCCCCCTCAGTGGCTTTGTTTGTTGTGGTATTACTATATTAGGTGATGACAGCATGCCACACAGGGATGCCATGTAGATCACAGGGGTTAAATGTATCCAGTTAAGACATCAAATTGCTTCTTGCAGGCATTCCTTTGCTACATAGGGGTAAATTCGTGTCCTGTGTGATTTGGCTCTTACTTTCAAGAAGCTACCAAGTGAATGGCAAAGCCCTTCTTCTGTATTCTGTATCTAGGAACTGATCCCAGTTTTTAAAGAAGTTGCTTTGAGTCCTTCCACCCCCCTCCCCCACTAGATGGCACTGAACTCTTTTTCATTTGCAGGGAAAAAAACCAGAGGGAAAAATAATACTAATAAAAATATAATGCAAGTCATATTGCTATAAAAGGGAAACAAATTGAAGATGAGCAAACTGAAAAGAAAAAGCCTCCTCTTAATACTAATGGACAATCTCAGCCATGTCTCTTTACATATCGGCACCAATAAAATTGCCTCCAAATTAATGGTTAAAACTATAACACCACTAAAATTGTGATCAAGTACTTATTTACTCAGGAGTAAATTTCAGTGCTTTCCATAGATCATATTTCCAGGTTATGTCTGTTAAATTTGTTCCTGTGAACATTATCTAGAAATAAACTCAGGGACAGTCCATGACATGTGCAGTGCAGCTTGATCTGATGCATAGTTATACTGAAGCAAGTACTATTGATTTCAATGGGATTTACACTCAAGTGAGAGTGCACCAGTGTTGCAGCCATATGTATTTTCAGACTGAACCTTAAATACCCATTTGACTGGAAGTTAGCTTCATAGAACTCAGCTGGACTTCTTTCTAAGTCAATATGTATGGAATGGACTATCCGGCTGGCATATATTATTATGGCTGGCATAGATTACATATTTCTTGCATAAACATGGTCAACATGTGTCAACAACATTTAGGTAAAGATCTAAACCTCAATATTCTCTTTATATATGCCTGCCCAAGAATTTAAAGGGATAGGACCTTTTCTCTGATAGCACCCTGGTTGTGGAATTCTCTCTGCCTGGAAGCCCAATTGACACAAACATAGGAATTATTTGGGTGCCAAGTTAAAACCTGGCCTTTTATTAATGCCTTTGGGCCAAAGTGATTTTATCCTGGCTACAAATGCAGGAGAACCACACAATTCTCACCAGATTTACCTAAATAAGTAACTACTTCCTATACACAGTGACAGAGTAAAAACATTGCATTTAGAAGACAGGTAAGTCAGTTTTTTTAAAAAACAAGTCCCTGGCTCTTCCAGTTCCTGTGAATTTGACACCAGCTATCCAAGGTTCTGAAACCTATCTCCAATTTCTTAATAGCTGCTTTAAGTTTACCTGGGTCCAAAACAAACTGAGAAAAAAAAAATCCAGTTTGAGGCCAATTTAACTGTCTTGGCTCAATGCTAGGGAATTCTGGGAATTGTCATTTTGTGAGACATTTAGCCTTCTCTGTCAGAGAGCTCCTGTGCCACAAAAATCTACAGTTCCTAGAATTCCCTAGCACTGAGCTAGGGCAGTTAAAGCAGTCTCAAAATGGATTATTTCTACAATGTGTTTTGGACCCTAGAAGCCACCAGACATCCTGATCTGCCTAAGACCCTGGACATTTCAAAATCCAAGATCTAAAAAAACTCAATGGAGCAAGGAGATGTATTTAATAATAACTCATTTCTATGGAGAAACGCCCCTAACTTGAACAGTGTTCACAGGATAGCCAGTAAATCTTAATAACAGGCCGCATTGGGACCTTTGGTCAACAACCAAAATATCCATCTTACAAAAGGATAGTACTGACAAAAGAGAAGAAAAGAGAAAAAAAGGCTTGAGAACCAGGCATAAAATGGAAGGGAGGAGCATGTAACCTGGAACAATGTGAGGCAGGGGGGATTGGGCCCTCCTCCTAAGACACGGCTACAAAATGACTGAGCCCCCTCACCACCACCATGAGACTCCTATGTAGTTGACCTTTGTGTGGATGTGCCTTCAAGTCTTCTTGACTTGACTGTCAACTTATGGTCACCCCATGAAATTCATAGGCTTTTCTTAGGTGGTTTTGCCAGCTGCTTCCTCTGAAATATAGCCTACACCACCTGGTATTGGTTGGTGGTCTGTCATCCAAGTACTAACCATGGCTGACTCTGCTTTGAGGCTGCTCCAGAATCATCAGTCAGATGTGTACTAAATGATTATTTTGTTTTTGCTTTCATGGTACCAGATTCAATTGGTTGAGGATGAGGATGAATATTTTAACGCAATATTTTTTTTTCTCACTGTTTTGGAAAACATATCTTCCAGTAGTCAAAATTAACAACAGTCTGCCTGGTGACATTAAACCCCTCACCTTAATAAACAGTTCTTGGTTTCCTGGCAAGGAGAAACAAACCCTATTATTGCCAGGAAGGGTTAATTCCTCCCCGCTGCATGCATGGCCTTGGACTGAGGCCTTTAAGCCCTTCAGCCTCAAGGTGTTACCTCAGGAGAAAGTCCTACAAGGCATCCTTGTTTACTTCCAATCCTCAGATCCCACAGAATCTTTTGGCCACCAACCTCAGCATTTTAATCACCAAAATAAAGCTGAGTGGCCATAAGTGGCAAAGATCTCCATGTAGGTCAGAAACAGCTCAAAGCGAAAATGCAGATCTGAGGAAAGAGGCTGGAGTTAACCACCTTTGCTGGTAAGAGACTGGGGCTGTATCCACACTGCAGAATTAGGCCAGTTTGACAGCACTAACTGCCCATGGCTCAATGCTATGGAATTCTGGGACATGTACCTTTTTGTGGCACCAGAGCTTTGCTCCGAATTCCCAGATTCCATAGCACTGAGCCATGGCAGGTAAAATGGTGTCAAACATTATTATTTCTGCAGTGCGGATGCAGCTGAGGCATCTTTCTCTGGCAAACAAAGTGTGCCTGCTTTGTGGCAATAGCTTCATCAAGCTACTTCTTGGGAAAGTGTAATAATAAACAAGGATGATGACTATTGTCTAGCAAAAAAAAAATTGGAACTCAGAGGCATCTTTCTTTTTACACACTGCTTTTCCTCTAGCTGTAGTGTGTAGAAATAAAACAAGGCGGAAGAACATGATAAGACTTCCTGTCCAGAAGAGAAGCTGATAATATTTGAAAGCTTATCGAAGAAGGCTTTCTTTGTCCCTCTCCTTCTAGAACCATCTGTTCTTTTAATAGAAATGTGAGAAATTTATCAGCTGTTGTTTCCTCACCCTGCAAAGGAGATAGAGATAGGGAACATTTCACCTGTTGAATTTTTGCACCTAACAGAGATTTTTTTAAAAACATGGCCAAATTTTCCCTTGTTCACACACAACATTGCTCACTGTTTCAAAGTGCTCCCCGCTATTCTATACTAATACTAAAACTGCCATCCTGTGACATGGAGGAAAGAACATGAAGTTTACTTCCCAAGGCTGAGCTGTGAGTAGCAGTCTGAGAGTCTGAGTAGCAGGTTGTCAGGCACCAATAACTCCAAAGGATGGAGAAGGCCTGGCCCTACCACTAAACAGACTGAGGCAGCTGCTTCAAATAGTTGCTGTAAGGTGTCATGGAAAAACCCAAAGCAAATTGCTAATTATCTGTTACTGTAGTATCTTTGCTGTCAATGACAGAGAGAAATGCTTTTCTGTCTCCTGTGACAAAATGATTTGTCTGATTTGGGTGCAGCTTGAATTATGTGAGTTGGGAGATGCCATTTCCTGCTCTATCTCAGGCAGCAAAATGTCTTGGCATAGTCTGGTGATAAAGGCAGTAATCATCAATCTACACAATGAGGAAAGTGAAATAGTTAAGGATTTCCCATGCCTTGGATCAAGCACTGATCAGAAAGGAGACTGCAGTCAAGAAATAAGAAGGCTAGGAATGGGAAGGGCGGCTATGAAATAACTAGATAAGATCCTAAAGAGTAAAGATCTACAACTGAGCATCAAAGTTAGAATTGTGCATGTCGTATTCCTTATCACCATGTATAGACGTGATAGCTGGACAGTTAAAAAATCCAACAGAAAGAAAAGCAATTCATTTGAGAAGAGAAGAGCGCCGAGGATACCATGGAGAGCCAAAATCCTTGAACAGATCAGACCTGAATCCTTCCTGGAAGCCAAGATGATTAAATTGAGACTCTTCTAGTTTGACCATATCATGAGAAGGCACAACTCATTAGAAAAGACAATTGTGCTAAGAAACATAGAGGGCAGTAGAACGTGGGGAAGATCATGTATCAGATTGCTTGACTTAATTAGGGAGCTCATAGGCCTGAATCTACAAGATCTATGTAGAACAGTGGAGGATAGGCACGCTTGGAGATGTCTCATCCATAGGGTCACTATGCGTCAAGGTTGACTTGAGGGCAGTTAACAACAACAGGGCCAAAGAGTCAGTGAGAAGTGAAGGACAAATTGAAAAGAAGGGCTGAGGAGCAAACCACTTCAAGGTCAAAGAACAACCAAAGGAGAGCATGGGAAGACCTCTGCTTTAAAGGAACTATCCAGGGTTCTGAAACTTAACCATAAATACATCCAGTAGCTCCTGTAAAGTTCAGCTCCAACTTACCACTCCAGTGACGTGGCAGCCACCAGTCAACACTGGAAGAGGAGTCTAATGTCTGAGGATACTGACCTAGGCAAGTTATGCTGGTGATACATTTTGGCCTGAGCATATCTTTCTGGGGAGAGGTGTGGGAGAAACTGCAAGCCAGCAGTGGAAGAGCCCACAGTCCTTCCTGTGCTACACCCTCTGTTTATGAACCCCGAACACACACCATTCATATAACATGCATATCATTACATCCCCCAGTAGGTTCACATCCTTTCATTCACTGGCGTACACCTGTAAGCCAGTTAACACATATATATCAATACAAGCTGAGGAACCTGGTTCCATTTGTCTTCCCTGATCGGAAAGTGAGAGGCACACAGATTTTCCAGGGACCAATTTTAAGGCTTCTGGAGTGCATGGAAACAGCAGCTTCTTTAGAAACCAGCTCCTTGTATCCCTTATCTTTCTTTGAAATGCTTCTGTGTTGCATCAGAAATCTCTGAGGTGACAATTAAAATTAATGCAACAGCTGTGCTGGCTGGGATGATGGGAGTTGTAGCTGAGAACATCTGGAGGCCACCAGGTTGAGCAAGGCTGCAGGAGCTATGAGGATGCAGGTGGGCTGTGAAAGACTTCTGAGATGTTTTAAAAATGTAAATAAATCAGTTCCTGATTTTCAGTATGCTTAGAGTGGTGGTCCCTGGACTTTTCTATGACAAACCAGCCTAAGAAAGAAAGGAACAGTTGTAGTAAATGGGCATAAATATGATGCTGCTCCCAGATACATTGGGAAACTCTCCCTTGCCAGTTCTTTGCATCAGTTATTTATGAAGCACTGTTTTAGACTATGACTCTTACAATCTGGAAACCAAGCCCTATGAGGAATAATAAAGGGAGTTAGGTATTTTTCGCATGGAGAACAAAAAACTGAGAGGTCATATGACAGCCATCTTTAAATATTTGAAGAGCTGTCATGAAGAAGATGGAGAAAGTGTGTTTT
Source organism: Sceloporus undulatus (assembly GCF_019175285.1). Classification (NCBI taxonomy): domain Eukaryota; kingdom Metazoa; phylum Chordata; class Lepidosauria; order Squamata; family Phrynosomatidae; genus Sceloporus; species Sceloporus undulatus. The sequence continues at coordinate 25,109,554 of NC_056526.1, read as the reverse complement.
CTGCTGCTCCAGCAGATCCAAACCAATGGCTTTAAAGAATAGGAAAGGAGATTTCAATCAAACATAAGGAGGAACTTCCTTATGGTTTAATCAAGGGTGAGAATCATGAGGCCTTCCAGAGGTTGATGGATTGCAACTCCCATCAGCCCTATCTAACATAAACAATAATGAGAAATACTGGGGATTGTGATCCAACACACAATTGCAACCCATGTGGCAAAATAATAATAATAATAATAATAATAATAATAATAATAATAATAATAATAATAATTTTTTATTTATGTACCACTTTTCCACAGATCAAAGTGGTGTACAGACAATTACAACCATACACACATTTCATAAAAGGATAAAATCCTATAATAAAACCATACAATTACAGAACTCTAAGCACAATCATTCGCCTTCAAGGGTAAGCAGGGAATTGATGGCAACAGGGTAGATAACTTCATTCTTCAGGGGGGAAGGGTTGACAAAAAAGAAGAGTTTTAAGCCTCTTTTTGAATGTTTCTAGGGGAGTTGTCAGACGGAGCTCTTCGGGTAGATCATTCCACATCTGTGGGGCCACCATTGAAAAGGCCATCTGGGATGTGGCAACATATTTGGAAGGTGGAATTACGAGTAAGTTCTTCCCAGATGTTCTGAGTGTGCAGGGTGGATCATATGGGGAGATGCGGTCCCTCAAGTAACTCGGGCCCAAGCAAGGGCCCAGTGGCAACTTCTCAGGATCCTTTAGCTGTCAATCTTTACATTGGCAGAGGGTGAACTAGAATCATAGAATCATAGAATCATAGAGTTGGAAGAGACCACTAGGGCCATCCAGTCCAACCCCCTGCCATGCAGGAAATCCAAATCAAAGCATCCCTGACAGATGGCCATCCAGCCTCTGTTTAAAGACCTCCAAGGAAGAAAACTCTATCACCCTCCGAGGGAGTGAATTCCATTGTCGAACAGCCCTAACTGTCAGGAAGTTCCTCCTAATGTTCAGGTGGAATCTCTTTTCTTTTAGCTTGCATCCATTGTTCCGGGTCCTGTTCTCTGGAGCAGCAGAAAACAAGCTTGCTCCCTCTTCAATATGACATCCCTTCAAATATTTAAACAGGGTGATCATATCACCTCTTAACCTTCTTTTCTCCAGGCTAAACATCCCCAGCTCCCTAAGTCGTTCCTCATAGAGCATGGTTTCCAGACCTTTCACCATTTTTGTCCCCCTCCTTTGGACACGCTCCAGTTTCTCAATGTCCTTTCTGAATTGTGGCGCCCAGAACTGGACACAATATTAGAACACAATCTTAGAAGATGGTTCTAAGGGCCCCTTCCAGCTCTATGAGTCTTTGAATCCCTTATAACTTGCCATGCTCTGCAAAGCTGATGACAGCAATGGACAAAAAACATCTTGGTGTCTAAAGATTCCCCTCTTTTTCTATATACTGTAATAGCAGTGGTTTACCACTGTTAAAGACAGTCATTTTATTGGAGGTGTCTAAAAATGGGCAAAAACATCTCTGCAGTTGCTAAGCATCTATATAACTTGAAGTGGCTGCAGAGAGCATTTGGTGGCATAGCAACCAGAAGTCAAGCTGTCCTGCGTTCTCTGGCTATGCTACTTGCTACAGCTACACTTCTTGAATTTGGGATCGGCTGGAGCAGAGTAAAGAATGGTTGTTTATCACAGGAATAGACAACACGTGTCCTCCTCTTCCCCAGCTATTATTGGATTGCCAATTCCCCATTTCCTTAATAATGGCTACTGCTGGATTAGTGATAGTTTCCCGGGGTGTGAGTTTCTCTTTCAGAAGGATGGATACTGGCTCAGTTAAGAAGCAATTTCATTTAGCAGAGTTTGCTGAGAAATATGCTGAATCTCTTGCATGTATTCCTCTGACATTATCCTCAGCATATGCAAAGTAAGCCAGGCATTATTCAAGTTATACAGCTGAAAAGTCTACTCTGTTGTTGTATGCCTTCAAGTTGTTTCTTGTCATGAGGTTTTCCTGACAATGTTTGTTTAGAGAGGTTTACTAGTTTACTCTAAACATACATTCCAGATGTATATTCAGGTTACCGAAGTCTTAACTAACTAAAGCTGCTGCCACACTGTAGAATTAATGCAGTTTGACACAGCTTTAACTGTCATGACTCCAGCCTATGGAATCCTGGGATTTGTAGTTTGTTGTGGCACCAGAACTCTCTGATAAAGATTGAAAACATATCCAGGGGTAGCTATGTTGGCCATATAGTAAAGTAAACTATCACCCCAAACCCACAAAACAGTGATACCTTTATTGGATCAACCAAAACACAAAATACACGTTGCAAGCTTTTGAAGCTCCACTGGCTTCTTCATCAGGCAAAGGTACAGGAAAAAGATTTTTTTTATTATTATGTTAGTTATAGCCCTGCATTTGGTTAAGATGTTGTGGTTGTTGTCCTCAGTTCAGACGGTATGGAAGACGGTATATTCATGCAGATGGGCCCCTCCTTCTTCTGGCCCTGTGGGTACTGGAGATAGATTCAATCCTGGAAATAAACTTTAAATTTTATTAGCAGGACAAGATGACCGAAGGCCATGTATTACTATAGCTGAGCAAATCTGGAAATCTTGAGAGAATGTGTGAAATAGAACAGAGGCATGCAGGAAAGCCTTACACTACCTAACCCTCTTTGCTCTAATAGCAAATGGGAGAGGGGAGTGTGAAGAGAAAGCTTTAGTGAAGCAGCAGTTTCCAACAGCTATGTTGACTGGTGCTGCTGAAATTTGTAGTTCAACAATGTCTGGAAGGCTACAAGTTGCTCACTCTTGCTTATCACATTGAGGTTTGGAGGTCCTTTCCAAACAGAGGAACACCTCTGTCTTTCTCTACAGGGAGCATATAACCCCATTGTTTTATTTTATTATAAGAGTTTTTAGACTGACTTTGTCTGGAAGCCACCTTAGGCTCCACTCTGAAATAAATAATGAATATATAATGCAACTGTCAGTGCGGAATGTGAGAGAATGATAATCAGCGTTAGGTTTTATGCATTATCCTGATAAAGTGATAATCAAATTGCAGATTTGGGATTTTTTTATAATGAACTAACACAATTATACAATTTTTCTGAACTTCACTGCAAACTTTACAGCTTAGGGACAGAAACTTTACTGTCCTCTAGGCAAATCAATCGATTAATTGACATCTCCCTCCCAAATCTGACCAAGCTTTTGTTTTTCCAAGTCTCAGCTAAAGCCACATTTGGGTCATCACCAAGAGTGATGCACATGGCACCTTGGACTGCAAAATTCCCCCTTGCGTGCTCCTGGCAACCAAATTTTTGTTTTAAAAGTAAATATCAGAAATGTAGTGGAGGTTTGTGGCTCCCATGTCAGTGAGATGGTGAATCCATTTGGGGTTTTAATTTAAACTTTAAAGGAACTAGCCAAGATGCTGAATCTGTTTTGAGTTTAGGGTTCAGCACCATGGCTACATGAAGGTTATTATTGCTCAGGTGTCTTCAGCCTGAAAATACTTCCCCAGAAAATGCTTCTAATTCTAAAGTTCATGCCAAAATTCTGCTGAAATTGCTTCTTCTACACAACTGTGAAAAGGCCTGGAGTCCTGTCCCCCTTTTCATCAAGGCACTTTAGACAAAGAAAACCTACTGTATCAGATGGGATCTCAGCTACTCCCTCCATCAGCAGTTAGTGGGTTATAAAAGTTATCTTCATATTTCAATACTCTTTGTCTACTACAGTGGGCTCTTGGTATCCACTGGGTCTTAGTTTCATGACCCCTGTGGATACCAAAATCCATGGACGCGCAAGTCCCATTAAATACAATGGAGTAGTAAAATGACCCTTATATAAAACAGAAAAATCAAGTTTTGATTTTTGGAATTTATATTTGCTCTGAAAAATTTCATGACATGGTTGGCTGAATCCATGGCTAAAGAATCTGTGGATACAGAGGGCTGGCTGAAATTCAGGTAGAGCAAATTACTTGAAGTTGCATATTGACAGAAGTTAGTTGAAAAATTGGCATTTTTAATTGGATATTGATCGTATGAGGGCTGGTTCATTTTTTGGTTCAGTTTTCTTTATATTCTAATGCATGACTTCTTAATCAGGAGCCTGTTCTCCTCCAGATATCAAATGAGTACTTTGTGCCATTCCAGCAGTCTTATATCTGCACCTCTTGGTCATGAATATCTCTTCCCCGTGTCCATTTTGTTTTCCAGATTTGTTTCAAAGCACTCTCTCTAGTTTTCCCAGATACACTTAGAGGAACAATTTATTCTAACTCTTTTGTAAAACATTATCCTGTTTTTTTTCTTGGATGGCTGCCTTCTATGGTCTCTCTTACTCCCCCCCTACTTTTCCTCTGGACCAGGGTCCGGGATTGTGAGTCTCTTCTGATGTTGCATCACCAGTCCCAGCAGCCAAAACAGCATAGCAGATTATGAGGAATATTGGGAGTTACTTTTTCAACTAGCAAAGTTTGAGAGTAGTATAGGATCCCAGAGACTAGATTTCAAACCCCTGCTTTGTAATGGGTCACCTTGGGTATGGCACATTCTCTCAGCCTCAGAGGAAGGCAAAAACAACCTCCCTGTGAACCAATCTGGCAGAGAAAACCCAGTCACAGGGCTGCTGTAAAATGGAAACAACCTGAAAGAACATTACAAGGGGCGCTACAGTCTATACACTCCACATTATTGCACTACACTCTGGTAGCACTGCTATCCCACTTTTCCTGCTCTGGCTGCCTCCTGTTACATTCTGAGGTTTGTAGTTCAGGGAGGCCTAAGAGCTCTCTGGCTGAGAATTCTAAATGTCCCTCCTTAAACTACAAATCCCAGAATGCAACAGGAGGCTGCCAGAGCAGTTAAAGTGGAATAGTAGTGCTACCAGAGTGTAGTGCAGTAATCTAGTAGGGTCTATTTGACTGCAGAATTACAGATTTTGGCCAACAGAATACGGAGAGCCAAATGATTCCTAGACTAGCGAGTACAGTATTCTGCTTGCTTTATTGTCTCTGTACCTTAAGCATTCCAGCCAATGGTTGCCAGAGACTGAACTCCTGGTCCCTCTTTGGACAGAATAGTATCCATTGCCAATGATTCCAGATCTTTTTCTCCGACACATGTTCGACAAGTCTGTTAAGAACTATAAGGAGAAAATCAATTCATTTGAGATGTGGTGCTGGCGAAGAGTGCTGAGGACACCATGGGCAGCCAAAAAAGCAAACAAATGAGTCCCAGAACAGATCAAGCTGGAAATCTCCCTGGAAGTCAAGATGATTAAGTTGAGGCTGTCATACTTTGGCCACATCATGAGAAGGAAGGACTCCTTGGGAGAATACATGAATGCTAGGAAAGGTGGAGGGATGTAGAAAGAGAGGGAAACCGTGTCCTAGATGGATGGACTGTATAAAGAAGGCCATGGATATGAATTTGCAGGAACTAAGCAGAGCAGTGGATGATGGGGAATCTTGGGAGCTGTCTCATCCACAGGGTCGCCATGAGTAGGGACTGAAGGGGGTTAACAGCAACGACAGCAATAGATGGACCTAGTATCTGGTACCCCATTGGGAGAGGAGCAGGTGCCAGAAATAATAATCCTGAGCCGGGGTTCCCAGAACAATTTTTTAAAAAACATATTTTAATTTTAGTGCCTGGAATTCCCAGACTTTCACAGCCTTGAGCCATGGTAGTTGAAGTGGGACTGAACCGGATTATTTCTGCCGTGTGGATGCAGCCTTCCCTCCAGGGAGGCGCGCAGGTTGCCTTTAAGGAGGCGAGGGAGCGCCATCGGGCCTGAGGCTCCCGTTGCCCGGCTGACATCCCCGCCTTTGGGGCTGCGGAACCACGGTCCCCGGGTCTGGGTCGGCTTCAGCCAAGGCTGGATCGGAAGGAGCCGAGATCCTGGAATCGTAGAGCGGAGGATCCGGAGTCACGCCGAATCGGGGAGGGGCAGAGGCCTTGCGAAGTCCAAGGCCGGGAGGGCGCTCTGCAGAGAAGGCAAGGCAAGGCAAGGCGAAGCCATCGCTCCGGCAGCTGGCCTTCGGTCCCTTCCATTTTCGGGGGTGAGGATGGAGGAGGAAAGTCATTCCCAGTAGAGGAAGAAGGGACGAGGAAGAGGAAGAGGAAGAAGGGTGGATCAAGAGCGAAATGTCGGAAAGGGCTCTCGTCCAGCGGTTGATGGAAGGACCTTTCGGCTCGTAGGAGGAAAACGACTTGGGAAGATAGATAGACAGACAGATAGATAGATAGATACTATAGCTTTCAAAGGCGAGGAGGAACCTTCCTGGTGGATCGGGCCCCGCGGGGAAGGAAGGAAGGAAGGGCCCCGGGGCAGCCCTCCAGCTCTTGGCCAGAGCCCCAGATCTGGACCCGCTTCCCCCCTGACTTCCCCGGGCTTTTCAAGGCGGGACCCACGCAGCCCCTCGGCCTCCCCTCCAGACAGAGGCTGCAGCCCCTCGGCCTCCCGGGCTCTAGGCCTCCCGATGGAGCCTCCTCACTAGGTCTAGAAAGGGAGCTCTCTCTTCCGCAGGGAAAGGGAAGAAGCCGAGAGGAAAGGAAGGAGGCAAGCGAAAGGGAGGGAGGGAGGGCAAGGCAAGAGGAGGAGGAGGAGGAGGAGGGAGAAACTCAAGGAGCCAGCGCCAAAGGAGGGAGAAGGGAAGGCAGGAGGAGAAGGAAGGAAAACAAGGGGCCAAGATAAAAGGAGGCAGAGGAAGAGACAGGAGAAGGGGGGGGGGGGAAAGGAGCCACCAGAAAAGAAGGTAGAGAGGAAGGAAGGAGAAGGAGGGGAAACAAAGAGCCAACGCAGAAGAAGGTAGAAGGGAAGAGCAGAGGAGAAGAAAAGGGAGAGGAAAAGGAGCCAAGACAAAAGGAGGCCGAGGAAAAGGCGGGAGAAGGGGAAAAGAAGGAAGAGGAGAAGACAGAGGGAGGAGAAGAAAAGGGTTAAAAAGAAGAGCCAACACAAAAGGAGGGAGGGAGGAAAACAGGGGGAGGAGGAGAAGGGGGAAAAGGAAGGTAGAGGGGAAGAGAGGAGGAGGAAGAGGAGGGAAGAGGAGAAAGGAGCCAACGCCGAAGGAGGGAGAGAGGAAGACAGGAAGGAGGCCAAGGAAGAGAAGGAGGGAGAAGAAATCAAGGCAAAGAAGAGAGAAGGGAAGACAAGAGGTGGAGAAGGAGGAGAAAGAGGGAAAGGCAGCCAAGGAGACAGGCAGTACTCCCCGGGGTTGGCTGGCGCTCCGTCCTCCCTCCGCTGGGCTTCCTCCGGGGAGAGCTTCTTCCGCGACCCAGGCGAGGCGAGAGCGCTGCCTGCCTGCCTGCCTCCCTCCCTCCCTCCTCCAAGGCGGCCTTGCCTCCCTTCCTTCCCTGCCTCGGTCCCCGGCGCCCCTCCGCCTTCCTCCTCCGGGGGCTGGCGCCCGGGCGAAGCCTTGCTCCTCGGGGCTGGGCTCCTGGGGGCTCCGCCGGAGCCATGCCGGGGCTTTGCGGCAAAAGAGCGGCGGCGCTGTCCGGGCGAAGAGGGAGCGGGGCTGGCCGCAGGCTCCCCTTGCGCTGAGGAAGGAAGGAAGGAAGAGCAGGAGGCCCTGGAGGAGGAGAAGAGGAGGAGGAGGAGGAGGAGGCCTGCCTCGGCTGCCGCTTCTCCCCTGAGAGACCTCCTCCTTGGACCAAAGCGGCGGCGCCCCTCGCAGCCCCTCAGCCTTGGAAACCGAGCTTCTCCTTCGGAAGGGGCTTTAGGGCTCTCCCTCTTCCTCCCAGGGCCCTCCTTCCTTTCCCTCCTTTCGTGCCTCCAAGGCGCCTCTGAGGGAAGGGAGGAAGGTGGCCCAGGTTGAAGGGACTCCTTTGGAGGGAGCAAGATGAGGCAGGGAGCCACCTGAAGGCCCCCAGGCCCAAAGCCCTTCTCCTTTGGCCTGGTCCTTCTCTTCATCGTCCTTGGAAGGAAGGCCCAGGGCCCTTGACCCCCAGGACAACGGTGGGCCTCCTCTCCCCCAGAAGGACTTGAGGGATCTCCCTTGGCTTCTGGGCGACCACTGAAGGAAGGCCTTCTTGGCCTCATCTCTGTGTCAGCTTTGGGGAGGGTGGCAATTGTTCCTACTACTACTACTACTATTACTACTACTAGGAGGACTACTACTGCTGCTGTCCCTGCTCCTCTTTTGCCTCTCCAGTGAAGAAGATGCCCATGGTGTTTCTGTGAAGCTGAGGCATGGCTGCCGGAAGGTTGCTCCTCTACGCCGGCCTCTCCTTAGCCTTGTGCGCCCTGGGCATGCTGGCCGTGGCCATCTGCTCGGACCACTGGTACGAGACGGACGCCCGCAAGCACCGGGAGCGGTGCAAAAGCCTCACCACCCGGAGGAATGACCCCGGCTTCATTTACAACTCCAACAACAACCTGCCCCTCAGGGCCAGCAGGTCAAGGCTGGACCGCTGGGAAGGGAAGCTGCTCTTGGCCAGGAACCGCAGGCAGCTCTTTGCCATGAGCGCCGTGGACGAGTGCAACCGGCAGTACAACTCCACCAACATGGGCCTGTGGCGCAAGTGCCACCGGATGGGCTTCGACCAAGACATAGAAGAGCTCATCGCTAAAGGTAGGGCCTCTTCCTTTCTTTTTTGGCCAAAGTGAGCAGAGCACAGTCATAAACATCATCTGATACTTACAAGTCCATTGAGTTTCACACCACTTACTCTCGAGTCACAGGCAAATGGAGTATGAGACGATATCAAAACATCTTTAAGCCCAATGCAAGCGTCTACCCTACAGGTGGCTGGAAAGCATTGCCCTTGGGACCCATGTGGCTCCCAAGGCTGTTTTTGTGGCCCTCGGCCCATCTCTTCGCTAGCCAAAAAAAAGAGAGGTGGGTGTATACTGTCCCTTCTAGAAGCCTCCAGGAATTGTAATTCACCTTTAAAAAACTTGCACTCCTTCCTCCCATTGTTTATGATAAAATAAATAAATAAATAAATATCATGTATCAAAACCAGGACTCTTAAGGTTTTTATCTGTAGTCCATGAAGAATCCCTAAGGCTCTTGGACCCATTGCAGCTGCCCATCCCAATCTGCTCAAAGTATGGCTTTCTTGCTTCGGGTTGTGATGTCCACAATCTCCCTGACTTGAGTAATGCCTTTGGCGTTATCCTTGTGCGGGGGAAGGAGGGCTGGTGGCAGTGCTCTGAAATGCGCTCGATCTGGACATCAAGGGTGAGGACATTCTGTGGAGCTGCAGTTCTGGAGGAAGGCCTTTGTAAGGTCATCCATAGAACCTCTCTTCTAATTTGTGTCGTGTGGTTTTGATAAGGCTGCATACATCACAGTAACATCTAGAATTCTCCCTTCATGCATGAACAGCAGAGAGAAAACACAGAGCCAAGCATTTGGAATCAGACTCTGATTAGCTGAATCCAGCTAATTTTTGGTCATCACTAATCTTACACCAGAAAGCTAGATGCCTTCTGAATTAAACTAATAGGTTTCTATTAGCATCTGATGGAAAGGAAACAAAGGGAAATGCAAGCGACTGAATGAGAAAGAGAGAGAAAAGAGTTTGCTGGTTACAGGTTATTTATAAATGGCTCCTTGAACTGCAGTTAGCAAAAATCTTGTTAAACTGATGCATTGAGAAAGCTCTGGAAGGGAATCATTTTTTTTTAACTCCCCAAGAGATGCATCTGGTGGCCCAAGCACCAATATATTATCCTCTCCTTTTTCCATGAAGCATTTGGCTGCAGTCATTGTCAATACGCCTGTATTATTTCTTCTGTTCATGTCACAGAACACCAAAAGGAATGTAAGGGAATTGGCTGTAGCTGAATATCAATCAGGGGGAGTCTATGTATTTAGAAGATGTGTAAGGCATGAGCAGATTGTTTCTGCATGACTCCTGTTTTGTGAAACAAAACAGTCTCCTCAAGTGTTCCTAAGGCATATTAAAGGCATCACCTTGTTAGGCTTTATTTTCTGGACGAGAGAAAGGTTGGTTTACCCTCCTTCTTTCTTTCTTTTTTTCAAACGCCAAGGAGCTGCATCACTCCTTCAGCTAAATTTCCTTCGGTTTCTTAATGGTTTATCTTCTGGGTAAATTTCTACTAAATTTGCATAAATAAATATATAACTTGGTTCCATTTGTTTTATGCAGTGGTTGCAAAGGTTAGCACAGAGACACAAAAACACCCTGTAAAAATGAGCCCTCCCATTGGAAGCTTGTCGCCTCTTTGTTCCGAGTTCAAATGCAATCTTAGGTTTAATGGCCTGGAGGCATTTCAGGCTCGTGGCTGCTTGGTGACTTCATCAAGTGCACTCTTGGCTCTCTTCCATTTGGTAATGGGCAACTGTTCCTAATCAAAAGCTGTCATCATGGTTGGCACCTTGGTTGGCAGGCTCAGCTGGGAAACCAAGGTTTCTTCCAGGTCAGGGTTTATTGACATAGCCTCGGAGGGAATGAGGGGGGTACATCTTGGATGGACCCCTTCTCTGGTTCAAGTATGTAACGGGAGTCTCTAGTGCTCCTGGGTGTGAATAGACACTGGCATTTTTATCCTTGTTTTAAGCACAGAAAAGGGCATTGTGTTCTAGTCTGCAAATCGGAATTACATACAGCTCACTTTAGGAATGAAGCTATTGGGAAGATTTGAGAAAACCACCAATCCTCAATTTCACCAACCCATTAGCAAAATGGAAATAGGATAGACATGGTTATTATAAGGATGAGATTACTTGCCTGAGGGAGAGGATGAGGTGCAAAACAAAACAAAATTCATTATAAAAATACAGTCTGGTATAACAAACAGAATATATGGAACATTCTGCTTTTCCTAGTTGCAGTCTAATTTTATCCATCTATTCCTCCCTCATGGCTGCCGCTTATCATTTACACAATACTTTCAATTTACTAAGCATGTTGCTCTTTTTATTTTATTTGCTGTCACTCTGCATTAGACCTGATAATTAGATTTTAACAGATAGAGAACTGAGGTTGAGAGACAGCGGCTTGCCGAAGGCCACATTGTGAGTTCAGGGACCAGATTGGGAAGCCAAGATTCAGATCCCTGCCTGGAGATGGAGCTCATTGGTTGACTTTGGACAAGCCATTCTTTTAGCCATATTACCACACAAGGAGAGGAGAAAATGTCCAAACCAAGCATCATGGAGGAGGAATGGAATACAAATACATAAAAGGATAGATTCTATTTCAGTTCCAGCTAGAGTATACACATTGAAATGAATGGTATGTGGTTTTCACTACTTGTTTAAATCCTTTTGGTCACAATAGCATTAGTCCTGTTGGGATTAACATTGGATTTAGTTCAAATGACAGAAGGGCACTTTGAGTTTATGTTATTCCATGCCCAAGTATGACTTAAACTGGCAGACTGCAATTCCCTTATAACTGGTTTTGATTGAATGATATTACTGTCCAGCAACTTCTATATTGCAATATTTCCCCTTCTCTTGCTCTAATACATGCTATATAGATTTTGAAATGAGTCCATAAATTTCAGCTGGTCTAGAATGCAGGAGGTAGAACTTTGGAGCTGGTTGTAGGGTGCACACAATTCCCCTCTTCTAAGCTTAACCACCTTTGTGTTTTTCCCCCCGGGGGCAAGGATTCAGTTCAAAATGTGGACACATTATTAAAGGCCTAAATTATTTAGGACAGGGATTGGAATCATGCAGCCATTCAGAGGATATTCAGCTGCAGTTCCCAGCACTCCTCAGCACTGATTGTTTTAGATATGTCTGCTGTGTCTTGCAGTCTAATAATATATGGAGGCCTATGCGATTCCCATCTCTGGTTTAAGACCAAGATATAAAGAGAAGCATTTGGTCCTGTATGAGATGCTCATTAAGATAAACTGGATATGCTCTCTTTTACAACTGTTGATCTTCCAATTACATTTAGCGTGGATGTAGGAGAAGGCCTTCTGTACTGTAAGTCTTAGGCCTGCTGTCCTTCAGGTGGCTAGTAAAAATATTTATTTATTTATTTATTTATGGTATTTATACCCCGCCCTTCAACCCTAAAGGCTATCAGAGCGGCCATTTGACCTTCTAAACTGTTGTTGTTTTGAATTCTTTGACCCTGAGTTTTTAACCTGTTGTTTTCTGATATCTTTTTGGCTTATTTCTTGTCACAGCAAACTGTGTGTTCCTCTGTTGTTTTGGATTATAGATCTTGCAATCCCTAAGTATGGTCATGTTGCCTATGGTCCAAAACACACTGCAGAAATAATCCAGTTTGAGACTGCTTTAAGTGCCTTGGCTCAGTGCTAGGGAATCCTTGAAATGGTACTTTATTGTGGAACAAGATCTCTCTGACAAAGAAGGCTAAATGTCTCACAAAATTACACTTCCCAGAATTCCCTAGCATTGAGTCAGGGCAGTTAAAGCGTTCGCAAACTGGATGATTTCTGCAGTGTGTTTTTGATCCATGTTTTACACAGCATAATTTGGAATATCTGAAGGAAACCATGTTGCTTATCAATGCTTGAAGCAATCTTATAATGCGTATTATAACGGACAGAAAGGGTATTTAAAATATTTTTTTAAACATAAAATAAGGGGCAACTGAGTTAGAAAAAATGGTAATCTATAATTCTAAGAAAAAACAAAATGTAATATTTTTAAAAAATGTTGACACCTTTTTAAGGCAAAGCACATGGGGATATTGTCATGAAAACATAACAACATTCCTTTTAGATCTGACGAAAGCATATATAGTCCAGCAGTCTATTTCAATAGTGACTAGATGCTTAGGGAAAGCCCACAAGCAGGACACATAATTTTATGAGATCTTGCAGAACAACACATTTATTAGGGAATGAGATTCATCAGGTGCATGGCGATTCAACTGTAAAGTGCAGTGCAACTTGCTGGCAACTGATCCATATACTACACTGAAAGATGAGCAGGTGTCTGAACCTCTCATGTTCTGGATGACATCATTAGGCCCTGCAATAGAGGAGTTCTATATAGGACAAGCAGACAAGTTTCTGTGCAAAAGATTAAATAAATAGAAATCTGATATCAGACACAGCAATATTTGAAAGCCAGCAGGAGAACATTTCAGCATTCTAAAATCCTTGGTCACTGATCTCAAGATGGTTGTTCTTAATCAAAGGAATTTCTATCCATCCATCGACTGTTTCATTTATATCCCACTGTTCTTTCACGCTTGTGGTCAAGGTGGCTTACAGAAAGACAGAGAATATGATTTGTTTATTTTAAAATGCATTTAGAGTATTGCTATCCTGCTCTTCAGCTGCAAAGACTCACAGAGCATCTTGCAGATTGTTAATTTGACAGTTCCCTGCTCTCAGGCTTACCATCTAAAAAGACATGACACCAAAGGAGAAGGGAATGGCAGTGGGGCAGGGGATCAAGTTCAGTAGATACTGCCTTTTCTTTTCTTCCTCAAAGGACTGGGTAGTGGCAGCTGGAATGGAGGGAAGGTCTTCCATCTGCTTCTGGGTCTAGGCATGGTGGAGCTGTGCCTGCCTCTTCTCCACCTTTGAGGCCAGGATGGTAGACATTAAGATGGAGGGAGGGCCTTTCATTTGCCTTTGGGGCTAGGCCTGATGGAGCTGTAGATGCCTTTTCTCTCTGTATGAGGCCAGGTTGGTAGCAGATGGGAGGGCCATTTATGTGCCTCTGAGGCTAGGCGTGATGGAGCTGTACCTGCCTCTTCTTCTCTCCCTCTGAGGCCAGGGTGGTAGCAGTTCAGTAAAAGACATATGGTTACAAACATACAAAATCAAGATTAAAATAGTATTAAGTAACAGACTTTCAGAGTCAAAATTCAATGTGAAACTACTGAGCAAGGTTAGCTCTTTCTTCTATGTCTTGAATAGGATAAAAGTCTTCTATCACTCTACATGGGATAAAGATGTCCACAGCACAAGAATGTCTGTGTTATTGGCCAAAATTTGATTTCTGAATTACCATTGCTAAGCCAGTTACCACTGTCTGTACTTTATGCATTTCAACTTATATGTCTATATCCCTACCAGCTGGAGATAATGCTTATGCATCTGATAAAGTGTCTGGGGTCCATGAACGTTTATCCTGTTTTAAAAAGTTAATCAGTAAATGATTTCTCTTGTCCTTGTAAGAAGTTGCCAAGTCAAAAGATATCAGAAGACCTGATTCCTTTATATCAGCCTGCTGGAGGAAAGCTATCTTTATCTCTGCTTAACAAGTGCACCCACTCTGAATGCAAGCAAATATGTGTGTGTATTATGATCTTTCTTTAACATCCACAAATGCCAAGTCTATATACAGGGCTGGACAAAAGATAGATCTTGTTCTGTTGATAGATCCCTGGCTGATCTGTAGTAGATTGGCAAAGATTTTTGACCTCCAAGCAGCAGTATGACCCCACTTAAGTTATACCTCACAAATGAAGTACACATGTTCAAAAATCAGTGAAATGATTTTGCGAAATGGGGAAGAAATGACATATCCCATCAAATTACTGGGTCAATTTCATAAAGATTTTTTTTCCTTTGGAGCAATGGGAAGGTAATTTACAGATGGGAAAAGGAGATTCAATGGTTCTGCTTAAATCCAATTGCAAGTCTAAACTAGAACAGCCTCACTGAATCATTTGCTGAGTGGTAAGTCACCATGAACATAAGCCCCATTGATTAAATGGGCCTGTTCTAGTTGGGAGCAGGAATTGGATGTAGGCCAAAGTGGTTGGTTAATTGTTGGATTATCTAAACTATCGCAATAGAAAATAGGTTATATGGCCACTTATGGTTGGCAATCAGATATATTGGAAAAGACCAAGTTATTAAAAATAGTATTCTGACTAGTTTCATGGGAGTTTTGTGGGGTTTGGTTTCTCATCTCTCTTGATCTGATGAAAATGTGAAACAGAAAGCAGAGTTCCACCTGATTTAAGAACGGCCCTCATTGACTTTCTAGGCTGCATCGACGATATTGATTTCAGACAAAAAGCTATTTAAGTGAAGGATACCCATAGCCACTGTTGTGAATTCCATGCCTTTAAAATGGTCTTTGACTGCCAGCTATACTTCCAGGTATTCATCGTTCCAGCGAACTGCACTTTCACAATTAAACACTTTTGGAGAACCTTTATAAATCTTCCCCTAGAAAGAAAGGAAATGAAGTCCTTATTGTAAAGCAAAAGAGCACAGTAGAAGATTCACATCATTTTCTATGTTGACTTTGATTGGAGATTGCTGTATACACTTCAGGCAGCTTATTTGATCTTATCAGTTTCAGAGCTGTTTCTGAATACATCTATTTGGATTCACTGGTGGGAAACCTGGAGGCTTCCATATGAGTTGGATCTGCTCTAGTTTTAAGTTGAACTTTAAATGAGCTATCCAAGGTGTTGAATTTGATTCCCCCCCCCCCCCCCCCCAGTTCCTTTAAACTCAAACTAAAATTGGGAGTAGATTCACTGCCTCCGTTAAAGTGAAGGCCACCATTGTTTGCATTATGTTGAACTTTGATATATTACCTACATATCACATTATCTCTTGTTTGAGCCAAACTGAGTCTCTGCCACTGGATCCACACTGGAACTGCATAAAGAGGAAATGGGATGAATAAAATCTATTGACAGGGAAGGCCAAGGACATGACCAGTACAATTTGTGTACATTTACTAAGAAGGAAGCTGTAATGTATTAGGTTAATCCCATGTAAATGTCCATAGGATTTCAGTTAAAATGGTAATTAATCTTAGATTATTACAGATAGGAGTGATCTCTTAATGTGCTTTCCTATATTAAGGCTGCATCTGCACTGCAGAATCAATGCAGTTTGACACTGCTTTAACTGACATGGCTCAATGCTATGGAATTCTGGGAGTTGTAGTTTTGTGAGATATTTAGCCTTGACTGTCAGAGAACTCTGGTTCCACAACAAACTACCAATCCCAGGAATCCAGAGGATGGATCGATGACAGTTAAAGCGGTGTCAAACTGCATTATTTGTGCAGTGTAGATGCAGTCTAAGTAGTCCTTCTTCTTGTGTAAAGAGTTACCTGCTCCAGTCTGTGAGGTGGATCTCACTCCTTCTGGTCCTTTATTTTCATGGAATCATAGAGTTGGAAGAGACCACAAGGGCTATCATATCCACCTATCTGCCATGCAGGAATACTCAAGCAAAACACCCCCGACAGATAGCCATCCAGCCTGTATTTAAAAACCTCCAAAGAAGGAGACTCCACCACTTTCCAAGGGAATGTGTTCCACGTCAAACAGCTCTTAATGTCAGGAAGTTCTTCATAATGTTGAGGTGGGATCTCTTTTCCCGCAGTTTGCATGGTTCTATTCTTCGCCAGGTCCTATTCTCTGGAGCAGCAGAAAACAAGCTCCATCTTCAGTATTTCATCCCTTCAGATATTTAAACATAGCTATCATAGCATCTCTTAACCTTCTCTTCTCCAGGCTAAACATACCCACTCCTTAAGTTGCTCCTCATATGGCATGGTTTCCAGACATTTTACCATTTTGGTCGCCCTCCTCTGGACATGCTCCAGCTTCTCAACATCCTTTTTGAACTGTGGTGTCCAGAACTGGACACATTATTCCAGGTGAAGCCTGACCAAAGCAGAATAGAATGGCACTATTACTTTCCTTGATCTAGACATTACACTTCTATTGATGCAGCCTAGAATCACATTGGCCTTTTTAGCTGCCACATCACACTGCTGACTCATGTTCAAATTGTGCTCTACTAGGACTCCTAGATCCCTTTCACATGTACTGTTGTCAAGCCAGGTGATCCCTGATCTTATATCTGTGTATTTTATTTTTTCTGTTTTAGTGTATTATACATTGATACATTTTTATTAATACAAGATGTGCAACACGACAATATAGTATGAAGTGTTCCTGTTCAGAACTCTCCATTATAATCCTTTTCCTCCTTCACAACTATAAATTAGGATTCTGTGCCCAGTGAGCATGTGCAGTTCTCATGCAGGGGGAGGTGTTCCCTCATATTTTTTGTACTTCTTTAAACCTTAGTGTTTCCTAGAGGGTGTTGTGGCCTCCCTGTTGTGCATGGATGGTGGTGTTTTGGCTAGATATGGATTGCCATTTAGAACTGAGATCGCTATTAAGATACTAGACATATTCAAGCAGAGAGTTTTCAGTACAGTTAATATTACTGTCCCTTAGTCAAATTCAAAATTCTGTGGCATAAATATAATAGTCGGTCCCAGCTGGAGTCATTCTATTGTATCAGTGAGAAGTAGGCTAAGGCCTGTTACAGACTGCCAAAATAAAGCTGCTTCGGGTCTCTTTGGAGGTATGCTATTTAAATGATGCATGCGTCCTAAGAATCCAGAAGCTGCACCAAAAGCTGCACTCCGGTGCTTAGGAATGGAGTGTGGCTTTGGTGCGACCTCCGGACTCTTAGGACCCATGAATCATTTAAATAGCATACCTCCAAAGAGACCCGAAGCAGCTTTATTTTGGCAGTCTGTAACAGGCCTAAGTCAATCTTCATGTAAAGCCCATTTATTTAGTGGGTCTACTCTTTAGAGATTAACAGTTGGATTTAGGTCAGAAAGAGCAGAAGACACACAACAAAACAGTGAGAAATCAGACAAAACAAAAGTCATAACCATGGAGGAGTACCTTTTAGAATCCCCTGACTCCATTATTCTTCAGACATGTTAACACTGCATTTTCTTTGTCTGAAATATATACACAAACAAATTTTATTTGATCTTGCAAGACCATTTTTGATTGTTTAGAATACATGATTCTCATTTGTCAGAGCATAATTCATATAGTGCTTTCAATTCTTTCATCAGCTGTTTTTTTCTCATTTTAAAATGGTTTTGTCAATTTTACCAGATTTTAAGCGCTCTGAAGGGCATGTGATGCCCAATTTATTAAAAAACAAACGTATAACTGTTGTATTTCAACAGCTGTCCAAAGAAGCCAATATTAAATAATGTAGTGGAAGGTGAAATGAACCACTTGTGGGAAGCTTGCAGTAACGTGAGAGCTCTTTGCCTAGACCTCTGGGCCCTAGAGGAACATCACTATCTTGTTTTTTTTGGAAAGCTGCCACTGACAATGTTCCACCTGACCCTATTGCTGGCTTCTGCCATAACTGGATTATTCCTTTATAAACTGATATATCCACATTTTCCCCCATAGACCTGTTGCTGCCAGTTTACATTTTGTTTTGTGGAAACTGGACTTAATTGCAGAAGCAAAAGCCAGGCGCCAGGGGGACACACTGCAATCTAACATCAGTGTGAACAAACTTCTCTTAGTCAGGACATCCATAAGAACACTACAGACAATTTCACCTTTGTTTAGAATAGCTACAAGCAATGAGAGTGTGGTGGAGTCTCCCTCCTTGGAGGTGTTTAAACAGAGGCTGGATGGCCATCTGTTTATGCTTTGATTGAGAGTTCCTGTATGGCAGGGGGTTGGTCTGGATAGCCCTTGTGGTCTCTTCCAACTCTATGATTCTGTAAGAAGCAAAAGCATAACAATTTCCCAAAAACATTAGGAGACAGAACTTTTTTCCCAATTGAGGCCAAGTCATAAGAGCCTTTCTGAGTGAAAAAGGGTGCATTATACTTGAACTAGTGGTACACAATATCCCAGGTTTGGATTGGATTAAGTGGAGCCAGTTGAAGGTATTGAAGGAGCCCTGGTGGTGCAGTGATTAAATGCCGGTACTGCAGCCACAATGTTGTGAGTTCAGTCCCAGGGTTCCAAGGCTGACTCAGCCTTCCATCCTTTTGTAGGTTGGTAAAATTAGTACACAGCTTGTTGGGGGTCAATTGGCTTACAGATTGTAAACCACTTAGCGAGTGCTGAGTTCACTATTAAGCGGAATAGAAATGTAAATGTTGTTGTTGTTGTTGTGAGTCTTCAAGTTGTATCCCAGGGTTTTCTTGGCAAGATATGTTCAGAGGGCATTTGCCTTTGCCTTCCTCTAAGACTGAGAGAGTGTTGCTTGCCTAAGGCCACCCAGTAGGTTTCCATGACCGAGTGAAGATTCAGTTCCTAGTCTCTCAGATTTCTAGTCCAGAACTCAAACCACTACACCACACTGGCTTTCATTGAGGAGATACACCTCTGCACCTCTTAACACAGTTGCATGCAAAATTCATCAGCTCCTGCAGTGGCTCCATATGATATAGCAGATGCCAGAGGATCCTCCTGAACAATAGGGTCCTGCAAAGGACAGAACAGAACAACCTTCCCGTTTCCATTGCTAGAGGAAGCAACAGGAAGGGAAGACCCCCCACAGTTTTGGTGATGCAGATGTTAACAATACCGTAGGGTGTTTAAACAAAGGAGTGCAATGGTCTTGGGGCAAATCTTGCTGCCCACCTCTGACCTAGTCCCAGTAAGTGATATATTAGAATACTTGGAAGTCTGCCATGACAAGATATACTGAGGGTAAAATCATCCATATTATCTCTAATTTTCATGTCATTATTGATTCACTTCCTATGGAGGTGTCCAGAGTTCCATCTAGTTTGATTATATGGGATTAATTTCCGTTAATGCAGCCAGAGGTGCTTGGAGAGGGGCACCTATGTTTTTGATCATTGCTCACCTTGGTTCCTCATCACTGAACTGCACTTCATTATGTGGGTTCAGGGGATTATTAATGCGTGAGAAAATGAGTGGTCTGTGCCAATTTAAAAGAACTTGTATTCAAACTGTTCCTTTAAAAAACCCTAGCTGGATCCTGAAGGTTGTAACAGCTATCATCCAGGTACAAATATTCACTCTTTGGGCATCTTATTTTTAGGAAGCTGATGGTGGTTTAGCCTAGGCAGTCATGGATGAAATGTTTCAGTTGTACCTATTTCAATTTTTCTTCAGGCCAGGGTTTATTACTGCAGACTCTGGTGGATAACCTTTGCCAAGTGAACAATAGAGAAGTGTAACTTTATTCATTTTGCTTAATTTCTCAAAAATCATGACATGTTAATGGTCTGACTCTCTGGGCTGGAATTAGGAGACCTGGTGACTGCTCATATCTGCACTTGGTTCCATCTTATCTTCCATGCTCTTTAGTACATGAAAATACTGTATACTGTGTAGTCTAGTTCATTCAACATTTGGAGCAAAGTGTCATTACTATACTGATTACACACAGATAAATTAAATTTGTTATCATAATCAAAGGACAGTAGTAGATCATAACACATGGTTTCAAAGGAATGGAGTGCCTTTTTCCAATTTTTGATACAGTTGTAACCAGCTACAGTAGTCTGGTAACCTCCTAATTATAATATGTTGTATGTGGAGCTGCAATTGAAGATAACTTTTAAACTAATATTAGTTCAGAATCCAGCTGCTAGAATTATGATTGGTTTAGGTAGATGAAGCATTACTGCAACAGTTGTTAAAGAATGACACATTACACATTTCCAAGCCCAATTCAGAGATCAGCATGGTGTAGTGATTGAGTGTTTGACTAGGATTCCAGGAGCCCAGGATCTGAATCCCTGATCCCTCTGGGTGACTTTGGCCAAGTCACACTCTCTTGGCTAAGAGGAAGGCAGTGGCAAACCTCATCTGAACAAATCTTGCTAAGAAAACGCTGTGTTAGGGTTGCCATAAGCTGGAGGTGACTTGAAGGCACATAGCAACAACAACAATAGCTCAGTTCAAACTGTTGGTGCTTACCTTTAAAATCTGAAACAGTTTGGAACATAACTAACCAAAGCGGCTGCTCTCCTATAATGTTTTGTCAGTTTACTATGGTTCCCATATGAGCCTCCTCTTTGAGATGATGTACTTATAGAAAGTAGGTGGAGTTTTCTGTGGTGGCATGCCAAATTTGTAACATCTTTCCTAGGTATGTCGGGTCTTTAGGTGCCAGGTCAGGAGATTTTCATTTGGTGAAATATTTAATTTTTTAAAATTGCTTTTGTCTGCACATCTATGCCCCCCTCCCCTGTCCAGTTTTATGAAGGATAATACATTGTTTTTATTATATCATATACTTCTGTGGGACAAGTAAGGAGAAAGAGCAGTCTGGAATTTTAAAAATAACAAAATGTAGTTATTTTTTCATGTAGATGTGCGATGAGGGTAGGGATTTAATAAGTCATTGACCATCCACATGCTAAGGAATTGCTTCCAGTTTTTGCCTTGCTGATGTGGAACTAAGTTGGGAGTTGTTGGCTTTGGCTTTATTGTTGTACTTTCTCAGAAGTTCCTTGCCCACTTCCCTCAAGGAAGCAGAAAGAAATGGATATTTGCATAGAGTGCCCTGCCTTGATTGTGAATGGAAGCCCAAGGGGCAAAAATAGTTCTGGAATAGCAGGGCTGACCCAGCTGTACATAGTCTATATAATTAATTCAAGAAAGAATCTCAGAACCTTGGACAGCTTCAAGCAGACAACTTGCCACAATGATAGCTGAAAGAAACTGAATGGTATTGCTATAATCTTACTGCAGCCATCCCCTCATATCCACAGATTCTTTATCTGCAGATTCAACTATCCATGGCTTGAAAAGATCCCAAAACCAGATATCAAGGTCCCATTGTATTGTTCCTGAAGATATAACTGTGTTTGGTAGGTCTTGCCAGGCATGTTACCCAGACTGATAAGTGGGCTTTTTGGAGTGAGATGCTGTTCTGGACAGAATGCTGCCTGGCTGGATAATCCAGGTCAGGAACAACAATCTCTGACATTTCTGTTTGGGAAGCCTATGGTTTGTGTGTCTTTGGCTCTGTTACAACCATTTTAAAAACACATTTGTAGTTTGAACCCATGATCATTTTAAGTCAGTAGCTCCTTTGCTGTATCTGGATTTCCAGGTTGCAAATGGGAATTGGGTCTGTACGATTTGTCATTGGTTTTTAACCAACCACTATATTGACTCCTCCATCCTTAAAACTGGCCTATATAATAATAATAATAATAATAATAATAATAATAATAATAATAATAATAATAATAATAATAGGATTTATTTATATACCGCCCAATCACTGGGAATCCAGCGGTTTACAACAGAGGGGATAATAGACGGTTCCCTGCCCTCAGGCTTACAATCTAAAAGACATGACACAAAAGGAGAAGGGAATAGTGAGGGGGAGAGGGGATCAGGTCCAGCATTCTTCTCTCCCTCTGAGGCCTGGACCAAGGCAGATGCACTGGAGGGAGGGCTCTTCTTCTTCAGGCTAGCCCTGGTGGAGCTGGGCCTGCCTGGTCAACTCCCT
>NC_056526.1:25086766-25087265 GCF_019175285.1 Sceloporus undulatus | reverse complement strand
ATAATAATAGGATTTATTTATATACCGCCCAATCACTGGGAATCCAGCGGTTTACAACAGAGGGGATAATAGACGGTTCCCTGCCCTCAGGCTTACAATCTAAAAGACATGACACAAAAGGAGAAGGGAATAGTGAGGGGAAGAGGGGATCAGGTCCAGCATTCTTCTCTCCCTCTGAGGCCTGGACCAAGGCAGATGCACTGGAGGGAGGGCTCTTCTTCTTCAGGCTAGCCCTGGTGGAGCTGGGCCTGCCTGGTCAACTCCCTCGCAGGCCGGAAGATGACAGTTATGGAGGGAGGAGTCTCTTCTTCCAGGCTAGCCCTGATGGAGCTAGGCTTGCCTGGCCAACTCTCTCGCAGGCCGGAGGATGGCAGTTATGGAAGGAGGAGTCTCTTCATCCAGGCTAGCCCTGATCGAGCTGGGTCTGCCTGGTCAACTCCCTCATAGGCTGCAAGATGACAGTTATGGAGGGAGGAGTCTCTTCTTCCAGGCTAGCCCT
>NC_056526.1:24991311-25086756 GCF_019175285.1 Sceloporus undulatus | reverse complement strand
GATGGAGCTGGGCCTGCCTGGTCAACAAATATCTTGTACCATATTTGTCATCTGTCCCCATACCATTTCTCTCCCCCCACCTTTTTTTTCTGAGGTTTTATTTAGCTCAGTCTAGTACTCAGAAAAGTTACTTTTTGGGTTACAGTTCTTTGTGTCTCCCTTCCAGCATGGCCATGACCATGGAGCCTTGAAGATTCTGGGAGTTGTGCAAGAAAGTAATTTTTCTAAGGTCTGATCCATGCCTTTTTAGGATTACTTGTTTTTACATCTTTGATCTAGGAGATAGAATGGGTGCATCTTATGCCTATTTAGGTGGTATTATGAGCAAACATAGAGAAGGCTTTTTACACTAGAAACAGCACAAGAACCCCACTTAAATTTCTTTGTTCCATTTGTCTCTGTCCGATCTGTAGCCTCTGTAAGAGGAAGTCAGGAGAAACTCCCAGAGGTTAGTCAACAGCTCCTGCCTAGAATTCCATGGCTTCAATTAGAGCTGCTTCTCTTATATTTTCCATTATGCTGCTTTTATGTCCTCTGAATTTTGCTCTAACTGTTCTCTGCTTTTTTGCTTTTCACTTGAATCTTCTCTACCACCCATTGCTTGTCTTGCTCCTGACACCTACAGCTGTAGAACAGGTTGAAAACGGGTCATCGTACTTGTTCATCACAACTAAACCCTTCAGACTTGCACTCTACTGCTAATCTTTTTGATGTGAGTGAGTGGCACACCATTTGTGAATTCTGCTTGGGGGGTAGATTGTGACATTCCACTCAAAATGATCAAAACTATTACAGGCACACGCAAGAAAGCATCTTCCATAAGAAGAAACAATAACATGTCTAGCCCACAGTGTGTTATCAATGATGAATCTCAGGAATGAGAGCCAGTTTGGTATAGAGTACTGGATGGGGATTTGGGAGATCTAGCACAGCTATGAGGATAAAGTGAGGAGGAGGAGGAGTGCCAAAATGTTGTATTGAGCTTGTTGGTGGAAACATGGTATAACTAATAAATGATATAAATAGCAATAGCAAGTACATTTCTATACTGCTTATCAATGTGCTTAAGCACTCCCTAAGCGGTTTACAAAGTGTAAGCTAAATAATAAAATAAATAACTGATGCCTGAGTTTGAGCAGGGATCAGCATACAGATAAATATGGCGAGGAACCAGAGGGGTAGACTGAGGAAATGTGGGCTTGAGTCTCAGTACTAAGCCCAAACCCATAGCAGACAGCCCTTACCCTCATGATCCCAAGCTTCTCAGAGACCACAGATCTTGGCCCTGGTTGCATTGATGGGCTGTTGTTCTCACCATCAGGAGCTTCACATTTCAGCACGTGAGACTCAAAGCCAGAGGGCTTCCTCTGTACTTCTTTGCACTTCTCAGCTATGGAGCAGAACCTAGAAGCATAAAAGGGATCAACTGAGACTGAGCACGTGTTGTCCACTCCCTGGCCTCTATCCAGAGTCCTGAAAGATCCTGCTGTTGCTATCCTATATTAGCTCTTTCCCAGCCTAAATACCTTAAAGGCACTACATCCTATTTGCTCTTGGAAGCTAAGCAAAGTCAGCTCTGGTTTGTACTTGTAAAGGGGACTGCTCACAAATATCAGGTACTGTAGGTTATAGTTCAGAGGAAGGAACTGGCAAAACCACATCTGAGAGTGCATCCGCACTGTAGCAGTAATGCAGCGTGACACCACTTTAAGTGGGGTAGCTCCATCCTGTGAAATACTGGAATTTGTAGTTTACAAGGTCTTTAGTCTTCTCTCCCAAAGAGTGCTGATGCATCACAAAACTACAAGTCCCAGGAATATGTAGGATTGAGCCATGGGAGTTAAAGTGTGATCAAACTGCATTATTTCTACAGTGTAGATGCATCCTGAGTGTTCCTTGTCTAAGGAAACCTTGTGAAATTCATGGGGTCACAATAGCTCAGCAGGTGACTTGAAGGCACAACACACATTAGATCTTTGCCTACAGACCTATCTGTATAACTATTTATTGCTTGTCTTCCTCATCTGCTCCAGGCTACTTCCCGAATCTGTATTATCCTACATCTTCTACAGACTTTGCTTGCCCAGAACTAGATAATGTTAAACAATCGGACTGACTCAGTGAGTAGTGTTTACTGCTTGCTTTGGGTGTTGTTTTATATGTTGACGCTCTCTATGTGTGTGTGTGTGTGTGTGTGTGAGAGAGAGAGAGAGAGAGAGGGAAGAGAAAGTTAGCAGAAAGAGAAAGAGAGACAGTGTTAGATCACAGAAACCTAAACAACCAATACAGTGGTACCTCGGGATACGAAATACCCAGGTTACGAATTTTTCAGGATACGAAAAAATCCCATAGGGATTTATTGTTTCGGGTTACGAAAGTTTTTTCGGGTTACGAAAAAACTCCGGCGCTATTTTAAATGGAGCCGCGGCAGAGCCGCGGCTTTTTTCCCCATTAGCGCCTATGGGTTTTCGGCTTACGAAGGCTTTTCGGGTTACGAAAGCGGCCGCGGAACGAATTATTTTCGTAACCCGAGGCACCACTGTAGCTCCCTCTCTGTATGAGCAGTTGATGGACTCCCTGATAAGGATACTTCTTTTGATGGGGACCCCAGGAATCAGCCAGAGATTAGCTCAAATTCTTCATGACAATGCCATGACAATAGCCAAGGATCACACACTTGTCAGTTGTTCCCTCCTCTGAGAAGTGACTTGGCTCACCAATAAAGTTAAACACAATAAAGTATGGTCTCTTTAAAAAATCTGTTATGAAGATGTGAGCTTTGAGAGTTTTAAAACTTGCATCAATATATACTTTGATTCCTTCTGTTTTAAATACTGTCAGAAAGAGGTTGGGAGTTACTCAGATTCCTGTGGATATTGGCCTAAATCAAATTGTTAGTCCCAGTGAAGTGTTGATGTGAATGTAGTAGAATTCTACTTTAGTAAAAAAGTAGAATTTTGCTGAATTTTTGTAAAATGCCATTGATTAAAAGGATCTCTTCTTGCTGGGATTAGCAGTTGGATTTCAACTGTTGCATCTGGGTGACTCTTTGTTTGGCTTGTCACTATTAGAATCATAGAATCATAGAATCATAGAATCGTAGAGTTGGAAGAGACCACAAGGGCCATCCAGTCCAACCCCTGCCATACAGGAAATCACAGTCAAAGCATCCTTGACAGATGGCCATTCAGCCTCTGTTTGAAGACCTCTAAGGAAGGAGACTCCACTACACTCCGAGGGAATTTGTTCCACTGTCAAACAGCCCTTACTGTCAGGAAGTTCCTCCTAATGTACAGGTGGAATCTCTTTTCCTGAAGCTTGCATCCATTGCTCCGGGTCCTAGTCTCTGGAGCAGCAGAAAACAAGCTTGCTCCCTCCTCAATATGACATCCCTTCAAATATTTAAACAGGGCTATCATATCACCTCTTAACCTTCTCTTCTCCAGGCTAAACATCCCCAGCTCCCTAAGTTGTTCCTCATAGGGCATGGTTTCCAGACCTTTCACCATTTTAGTCGCTCTCCTTTGGACACGCTCCAGTTTCTCAATGTCCTTTTTGAATTGTGGTGCCCAGGACTGGACACAATATTCCAGGTGGGGCCTGACCAAAGCAGAATAGAGTGGCACTATTACTTCCCTTGATCTAGACACTATACTTCTATTGATGCAGCCTAAAATCGCATTGGCCTGGTTAGCTGTTGCATCACACTGTTGACTCATGTTCAATTTGTGGTCTACTTGAACTTCCAGATCCTTTTCACACATAGTCTCATTCAGTCAGGTGTCACCCATCCTATATCTATTCATTTCATTTTTCCATCCTAAGTGCAGTACCTTGCATTTCTCCATGTTGAAATTCATTTTGTTAGCTGTGGCCCAGCTTTCTGGTTTGTTCAGGTCATTTTGAATCTTGATCTTGTCCTCTGGGGTATTAGCTACTCCTCCTAATTTGGTGTCATCTGCAAATTTGATAAGTATGCCTCCAATTTTGTCCTCCAAGTCATTGATAAAGATGTTGAATAGAACTGGCCCGAGGACAGAGCCTTGTGGGACCCCACTGGTCACTTCTCTCCAGGATGAGAGTCAACCAATTACAAATCCATGTAACAGTTGCCTTGTCTAGCCCACATTTTACAAGCTTGTTTGCAAGAATATCATGGTGAACTTTGTCAAAGGCCTTACTGAAGTCAAGATATACTACATCCACAGCATTCCCTTCATTTAACAAGCTGGTAATTTTATCAAAAAAGAGATCAGGTTTTCTGTTGATTCTTTCTACTGAACCCGTTTTGTTGACTTTTTGTGATTTGCATTGCTTTCTAGATGTTAACAGACTCTCTGTCTTAGATTTTACATGTTATTGATGTCAGACTAACTTTGAAGATGGGGACAACGTTTGCCCTCCTCCAGTCTGCTGGGATCTCTCCTGTTTTCCAGGAGTTCTCAAAGATTATTGCCAATGGCTCCGATATTACATTTGCCAGTTCTTTTAATACCCTTGGATGTAGTTCATCTGGTCCTTTACTTTCATAGCAGCCCCAATTTTTGGAAAGCATTTCCATTTGTAGTGGGAATGATCACACTGCAGGAAAGCCGTAGTTCCCTGACACGGGACATGCTATGCATGAAAAAGATTCCACGTTCAATCTTTGCGAGTTCCAAGTGAAGCACAGAAAAACACTGCAACTCTAGTAAGCTGATGTCATTTAACGTAGATTAGGTAAGAAACTATGGCCTTCAGCAGGTTATTGGACTGTCATTCCCATAACTACTCATAATTGACTATGGTGCCTAGAGCTACTGGGAATGGTAGGCAAAAACAAAAGCAACAACAACAACAACAACCAAAACAATACTGTATGGTCACATCTGTCTACCCTTGAGGTAGGGAATAATGTATCTCTAGATGATATCAAATTGTCACTCCCATTGTTCCTTGTTGTCCACTTTGCTCAATAGAGGTGATGGGAACTGCGTCCTCATAATATTTGGAGGACCACATGAGTTTCATCCATGAAAATGGCTTGGTACAGGTTCTAATTTGCCACAGAGCAAGTTTCTACACCCACAGCATAGTTGCATCTTTTACCTCTGAACAGCATGATTTTTGCTCCTTCCAGGTATAAGACACATTTTACTGACCTTTTCTTTGTATGATGGAAGCATTTCATACTCAAAAAAGAAAAGAGGGGAAAAAGTCAGAGAGATACCCTCCAAACAGACAGAACATTGTATTGTGCTCAGTCTTACCTTGGGGAGAAGATGAGAAAGTGAGTGAACAACATGTGACAGATGTTAGACCCATCACTTAACGCTTGATAGGAAAATACCATGGCAATGACAATCATGCAACAACTTGTATAGGAAGAAACAGAGAACTCCCACTGGTGCTCTCATTCTTATTACAGGTTTCATATTCAACCAAATAAAGAAATGGTCACTATATATATATATATATATATATATATATATATATATATATATATGGAAATGGGTGAAGAAGGTTTGTGAGAATCAGGCTGTCGAGAGCCATGCAAAAGATTTGGAGCAAAGTTATGGAGGTGAGAAACAAGATAGGGGCCAATTCAAAGGTGAGGTGTTCTTCATGTTGTCTCTATTTCTTGACATCATCCCCCCACTATAACAATTCTCCATTCCAAATGTCTGCTGTAGTTGAAATGTTAATAGAATTATATTGTCACAATCCTCTTGATGACTTCTGCTGACATTAGGGGTCATCCTAATGTAAGGACTGTGAAAGGCAGTGCCTAGCACTTCTTTGTGTAATATTGGTCCCTACTATGTTGTGGTGGGTGGATAGTATCCAGGTCTGTCCCTGTCTCAAATGGCCATTTTTTGGTTACAGTGGCAGAGTATGTGAGTGTTATCTAGCTGCCACTGCAGGAAAAAAGGAGCAGTTCAGTGGTGACACTTTACTCTCTGCGAGCATCAGCCTATGGCTGTAGGTCTGACAAATACTGTATCTGGTCTGGCTATGTCTGGTATTCGCCTCATTCCAGACTATCATCTGCAAAGTATATATTAAGCACCTTTTGGTGGACAGGTATAGTCCTATGCTGGGGATGGGAATCATATGATCCTGCAGATTATTGCTTATCAGTGGCTATTCTGGTTGGGCTTCATAAAGTCCAACAGCTCAAAAGCATCCCCGACAGATGGCCTTTCAGCTTCTATTTAAGGATCTCCGAGGAGGGAGACTCCACTACTCTCAGAGGAAGTGTGTTCCACTGTCGAACAGCTTTTACTGTCAGGAGGTTGCTCCTAATGTTGAGGTGAAATCTCTTTTCCTGTAGCTTGCATCCATTGTTCCAGATCTTGTTCTCTGGAGCAGCAGAAAACAAGCTTGCTCCCTCCTCAATATGACATCCCTTCAAATATTTAAACAGAGCTATCATATCACCTCTTAACCTTCTCTTCTCCAGGCTAAACATCCCCAACTCCCTAAGGAGTTCCTCATAGGGCAGGGTTACCAGACCCTTCACCATTTTAGTAGCCCTCCTTTGGACACGCTCCAGTTTCTCAATGTCCTTTTTGAATTATGGTGCCCAGAATTGGACACAATATTCCAGGTGGGGCCTGACCAAAGCAGAATAGAGTGGCACTATTACTTCCCTTGATCTAGACACTATACTTCTATTTATGTATCCTAAAATTGCATTGGCCTTTTTAGCTGCCTTTTTAGTTCCCTGGGAGGAATATGAGGATTTTTAAAAATCATCAGAATAAACCTTCTACTTTCTCACAGTAGCTGCACTGTCACTGATCCTTGCCTCTCAGCACTTAAAACATTATGTGACATCTTCACAAGAGAGATGGCAATTGCAGACGTTAATGCTTGTTGAAGGTAAAAGAAGAAGAATGGCTGTCAGACAATGTCAGTTTTCTCATGTCAGGCTGACTACTGGTATTGCCATCGGGTGAGAGTTCAGGAGAACTAGGTTGTTACAAAGTGGATAGATTCAGATATTTATTGTGTGTAGGCCGCTTCAGATATGATAACCTTTAGACCCATGCCAAAATCTAGTGTTTCTATTTCTGTTTCTATGTGTTGCAAAATAGTGAACAAGCTTCCCAATTCTCCAGGGGTATTTTCACATTACACAGTTATAGCACCTTGATTCCACTTAAGCTGCCATGGTTCAATCCAATGGAATATTGGGATTTGCAGTTCAGGAAGTGCATGAGAGCGCTAGTGCCTCTCCAAACTACAGACCTCAGGATTCTACAGAATATTGACATGGCAGTCAAAGTGGAATACAGTAAGCGATTGTGTAGTATGAAAAGACCCTTGTACTCTTCATTAAGCTAGAAACAGAACCTTTGAATCATCAAACATTACAGCTACCACAGTTTCATATTGTCAGCCATGGGACATTTGAGGGACCTTGTAGTAGATGTTAAATCAGGGAACACATGCTCTTCCAGATGTTGTCGGTCTGCAAAGCTGATAATCCCATACCGTTGGGCTATGCAGGGGACAACTGATAGGAACTGTTATCCAACAGCATCTGAGGGACCACACATTCCTCACCACTATGCTAGAGAAAGCAGGGGGAGGGAGGGAGAGAAGGATAAAAGCAGGTGGATGCTTAAACTGCATTTAGTCTCCGTCTTAAGGAGAGACTGTGGGAAGTGGTAGCAATTAGATTTGGCTTTACTAGCCTTTATGCATATTTCAGGATATATCTAAGAGTACCTCCAGAACTGCTAGAACAAAGAAACATTGGTTGATCTCCCATTTTTGAGAGTATAAAATCTGTCTTTTATCCAAATCTATTTACCTCCCCCTTAAGTAAATCCTCTTTTGGAGCTACCATACTGACAAATGAGATTTCTGTTGATTGTCCAACTATTAGCTGTGACCTACACTGAAAACTGAATCGTTGTAGGAAAGTTCATTTTTTCTTGACCCTTCGCTGAAAGACTGTTATCTCTCTCCATCCATTTATTTATCTTTATTTATACTCTGCTTTTGTTCCCAAACTGGGATGTTAGGTGACATGAAAAACAGAATTACAAATAAAAACACACGTGGCTACAAGCATACAAAAAGTTATGATTAAAATAATTTTAATCTTTCATCAGAATTAAAAACTATTTTAAACACTGGTTTAAAAATATTTTAACAATAATTTAAACACTGATTTAAAAACAATGGATAAAAATTATACATCATACAGCATATACCCCATTTTGTTACTTTCCAAAAGTCTCATGGAAAACGGAAGCAGCCTAACTTCCCTAAAAAAGGAGTTCCAGAGACTGGGAGTAGTCATGAAGAAGTTTCTTACTCCCCTCAAATATTTTTGGGGTGGTGGAATCATGAGAAATTACTCTCCCAAAGCTGCTATAGTTCAAGAGACTTATATGGGAAGGTATGGTCCTTCAAATAGGCTGAATACAAGCTGTAGGTCATAATCAGTACTTTGTCTGTTCCTTACTCATCATGTAAAGTCCAGTTGCATGTATCCTTCCTAAGATTTCATCATTTATCAGAACTCAACATCTTAAGATACACTGGAGCCAAAATTTAAAGCTATCTAGGCCAAGTACTGATTCTTACCTCTTGTGTCATCAGAGGGGCTGCTTGTAGCTGAACAAAATGGCAAGTTAAATTTGCATATGCCTTTACCTCCTATTGTCTTTTTACATAAAAATAAACTCAGCAACTGCAGGTTGTTCTAAGGTAGATATAATCAGGATAGAGAGGGGAAGTCATAGTTTTGATTTTGGCACCAGGAATGGGAAATACTGGATTAGGTTGTGCATATATTTTTTCTTAACTTATGCAGGCCTCTCAAAATAGTCACTTGTCTTAGAATCAATAACAGATGATGGCTTCTGTATTAGTGGGGCTGAGAATCTGCTCCAGGTTCTCTCTCAACTTTAAACATTAAAACAAGTATCCAAGATGCTAGCTTATTTTGAGGATAGGGTTCAAATGGCTTGGGCCCAGGTTACTTGGAGGACTGCCTCTCCCCATATAATCCGCCCCGCACACTCAGGTCAGCCGGGAAGAATTTGCTGAGGGTGCCAACTGCGAGATATGCATCGACCTCACAAAGGGCCTTTTCCATCTCGGCCCCTAAAATTTGGAACACCCTTCCTGATGAGCTCCACTCCATCACCTCCCTGGATCTCTTTAAAAAGAGACTCAAGACCTTCTTTTTCCGTCAAGCTTTCCCCCATGTGCCTTGATATGTGTGGTTTCCCCCCTGATATGTATCTTGTACCATTGATTATCAACTCAGCTGGCTTTGATATGGTTTTTATGGTTTTAAATTGCGACTGAATTTTTATTTTAATGTTATGTATATATCGTGTTGTTATTTTTGATTATTGTATTTTGTATTCTTTGTTGTGCACCGCTTTGATCAGTTTTGGAAAAGTGGTATATAAATAAATATTATTATTATTATTATTATTATTATTATTATTATTATTATTATTAAAACCTTGGATATCTCCTTTAAAGTTGAAACTAAAACCCTACTGATGTGGGCACCAACACTGGGTAGAATGTGGTAATAATATAAGAAGTGAATACATATGAAAACAGCCTCCTTGCCCATTGAATTTAGGCAGAGATTAATAGAAACTTTTCTGTCTGGAAAAAGTGTTGGCTTTCAAAGGCTGATGCCAAATGCTTTTCTCTTGTTTAAGATGGCTTTTGCAGCTGCGAGGGTGACTCTATTGACATTTCAGGGTAATGATGCTCGGAACATGGATACATTTTCCTGTGGTTTTCATAGGAGACATATGGGAGCCGGCTTATACCTGTCACTTTTTTTGTTTTGTTTTTGCCAGACTGGTTTCAGAGGGTCCTGAGAGATCATATCTTTCAGCCAAGTGTCTATTTGATTACTGGTGTTTGCTTGTGTGACCTTTTCCTTCCTCAGTATTGGTGTAGCTGTATGCACTTATCTTTTTCACCAGAGAGGTCTGTTTCAAAGTAGTTAACTATCTTTAGGGGAGTAATTTCTGGAGTGCTTCAGTTATCAATTTTTGGGTTTGGCCAGAAAAGGAAGGCAAAAGTTGAAAATGCTTGGATTTCTTCAGGTTTAAGCTATCAGAAGGCAATCCACCCTAACCCTCTGCAATATATTTTAGAAATGTATTATTATATCCCATCCTTCCTCTGAAGAGGACAGGTCGGGATGTGTGTTCCCTCACAGTGATGTAAGATAGGTTAGGCTGAAAAGGTAGAGAGTAGTAGTTCAAGGTCACTGGCAAGCTTTCTGGCTGAGTGGGGATCTGAACCTGGTCCAGTTCAGCATTGTAACTGTTGGATGGACATCTGTGGCCTCCCAGTGTTTTTTTTTTAACTACCACTCTTCAGCCCTAGCCAGGATAACCAGTGGGAAGGGATGTTGGAAACAGCAGTCCAACAAGAATGTGGAGGGCTGCAGTGGCCTATTACTGTTCCACACACACTGATGTTCTCCACAAGCTGATTCACAGAGTCCCAGGTACTACATTCAGCATGGTATACCATATCAATATTTATTTATTTATTTATTTATTTCATTTAAAATAGTTCTAGATTAGTTTTCAATCAATGCATTCCAGAGTGATATATGCTATATGAACAAACCCAATTTAAAGGGAGAAAATAGACACCAAATACAGGAAAACAGTTGTGGGCAATTGTGGCCCTCTGTTTATTGTTGCATTGCAACTCCTGTGATATGCTTACAGCTCCACACACTGGCTATGCTTCCTAAGGATGCTTGGAGCTGCAGTTCAACAATATCTGAAGGCCCACTTTTGTCCATCTCTGCAGTAAAACAGCACTGTTTATAACAATTATAAACTAAAAGGCAATGTAAAAGTATAATAACAAACAGGGTGATACAACCTAGCCTTTAAAAATGCTGAACAAGTAAAAATTTCTTAAGCTGGTATGAGAAAGCCTGCAATGGTTCCAGGGGTACCTTTTTAAGATGCTATTTCAGAATTGGGGCAACACAACAAGACTATGTTCTCTCCTTAACATACATAACATACCTCTGCTAAGGCACCTACAGAAGAGCCTCAGCTGAGGATCTTAAAGTAAGCTGTCTGGTTTGGGATGAAGTATTCCTTTAGGTACTTGAGTCCCAAGCCACTTAGTTTTTCAAAGTAAGCACCAGTGCATTGAATTGGGATTGGAAGCAGAGAAGCAACCAGTGGAGTTCTTACAAACTTGAAATAATGTCTTTCCATTTGGCTAACACTGTGAAGAAGTCTACCAACAAAGTTCATCTTTGTGGGCAGCCCCACATAGAACACATTTCAGTACTCCAGCTGAGATGTTATGAGAGCCTGGGTCATTGTGACCAATTATATCTATCTCTATAGTCTATTTATATATTAGAACAGGGATGACAAATTCCTGATGCTGGGTGACCACATTGCCACCCACAACATAAGAGGTTGTATTGCTGAAAATGTATCGCTACCACTGAGGTTCCTCCTACCATGTCCAGCAGGAACTGCAAGAACTGTCTACAGCACAGAGCTCTATAAGCTGGCAGAGCAGAACCACTTCATGGTGATAACACCAAAATATGTTAGTGGCATATGGGGGCAAACAGGAGCTTCAAAAAGAACTAAGAGGGTACATATGGCTTGGAGGCGGCATGTTGCCCACCATGGCTGAACCGAAATGGCTGTAAACTGGAAAATCTGCCAAAGTTTACT
The DNA here is from genome assembly GCF_019175285.1 of Sceloporus undulatus. Lineage (NCBI taxonomy): Eukaryota > Metazoa > Chordata > Lepidosauria > Squamata > Phrynosomatidae > Sceloporus > Sceloporus undulatus. The sequence goes on along the minus strand of NC_056526.1, from coordinate 25,075,054 downwards.
GAAGTATTCATGTCTTCAAACATGGGCATGTTATGAGATAGAAAGATCTTATTATAGGGAAAGCCAGTAATCTCCAATAGCACTGGAAAATGGTTAGTCAATTCCACATTAATGACTAGCTGCTCATTTTGTCCTGGGCCCCTAATTGCTGTCTCTTGGTTTCTCATTTGATTTGGCAAAAGATAGATGGTCTCCATCCATCATTTAGTGGCTCCCAGTGATGCTTTAAGGTGGGATGGTACAGTATGCCTAGTTGCAAAAGCTTCATCGGTGAGATGCCCCAAGTCTATCATGGCAGCTTAAGTTTTGAAGTGCAGGTTCTCATGTAAGTCCCTATACCAGCACCCACAAGAAAAGTCTAAAAATTAAGGGGGCTGTGTTGATCCACATTAAAAATAAACATCCCTGCATTTGTTGTACTAGGAACAGGCCTATTATAAAGCTAATTTGTCTTGTCCATTTAAAACTAAATCATCCTGAGATTTTGCTTGTATCATGTATTTTGTGCATTTTGGCTTGCTGACAAAAGGTTTCACAGCTTTGTGGATTTTGGATGTTATTGTACTTTGTTATATGGCTATATATGGGAGCCCTGGTGGTGCAAGGGAGCCCTGGTGGCACAGTGGTTAAATGCCTGTACTGCAGCCATTCACTCAAAACCACAAGGTTGCGAGTTCAAGACCAGCAAAAGGGCCCAAGCTCGACTCAGGCTTGCATCCTTCCGAGGTCGCTAAAATGAGTACCCAGACTGTTGGGGGCAAATTAGCTTACTTGCCAATTAGTTTACTTGCTGTTCACCGCTATGATCTTTGGAAGAGCGGTATATAAATAAAACAAATTATTATTAATTAATTATTGTAACATGCTATGTGGCTAACATGGCTACCCCCAAATATGTTTCCTGAGATTAGACTACATTAGGAATATCTTTCATAAAAGTCTGTTCTTGCTGGTCAAAAAAAATCTATTGTAGTTCCTGTCCAGCTACTGTGGTGATTGCAGATGAACTCTCCATCATCCTCATCAGCAAGCCTAAAAAATGATGGGAGTTGTATTCCAACACTGATAAAAGGTACCCAGTTGGGTTAAGCTGTTTCAGTTGGAACCCTACTGGGAAAGAGTTCCAGGGTTCCAGCACAGGAAGATCTCATCTTGTTTTGCATTTGTGTGCAAGAACACCTTTGAAATCTCACCTCCTTCCTGTTCATAAGAAAAGGAAGTGGAATGACAGTGGAAAGCCCTGCATATAAATATCTTGTTTAGTTAGTCTAATAAAGGTATTACTAACAGCCCTGCTTTGAGGATTTATTGGGGGATTTCAGTAAGACAGTTTTAGTAGTGGAATTACATTCATTCCTGGGTAAGACTTTGCCAGTGCAAGAGAAAATAATGTTGATCCAATCAGAGATATTTTACAGGATCAATATAATATTCTCCTGCATAATCACAACCAAGAAGATTACAGCCTCTGCTCTGGGATGACAAAGGATCATTTGGCAGATCACAGCCTTATTCATTTCTATTGTTTTAACTCTTCAAATAGAAAAGCAACTTTTTTTTATCCTGGAAAGAAAATTACATTAATATCACGTTAATGCACACACAAACACTCGTACCAGCACTCCTGTGATAAGGAGAAATACTTGAAGTATAATATTTTGTAAAACAGTACCCAGATCCAAACGTATTTGGTGCCTTCACTTACACATAAAATAAATACCTTTAGATGTATGACCTTGAGATTACTTTTTCTATACCCACCCAATTTATGAAAAAGAACAGGCCTGTATATTATTATTATTATTATTATTATTATTATTATTATTATTATTATTTCTTACCCACCTCTCCCCATGGATCAAGGTAAGGAACAACAATAATTAACAGAAAAACAACATCAGTTAAAACACACATCAATTTAAAAGGACAAATAAGATGTACACATATTAAAACAATGCACATTTAAAATACTTCATTTAACATTCACAATATAAAATCCATCTGGATAAGCCTGCCAGAACAGACTGGTCCTTAGTCCTCTTTTAAATTTATACAGCATATTCAGCTGTCACATCTCTTCTGGCAGGTCATTCCACATCTAGGGGCAGCTGAAGAAAAGGTTCTCTGTCTGACAGTTGCTTACCTAGTCCTGGCTGACTGAAATAAATGTCTGGCAGAGGACCTGAGTATACAGGACAGATTATATGGGGAGAGACGATCCTGTAGGTAACCTGGATTGTAGGGCTTTACATGTAGGGCTTTAAATATACAGTGCATCCGCATTATACGTGGGCGTGCTTTACGCGGTCTTGAGTGTATGCGCTCAAGCCATGGGGTGTGCACAGGGCGCAAAGGGCGGCGTGTCCCATTCAAATGAATGGGGGCATGCGCCCATGGCGCCCCGTGCGCCGCTGTGCCACCGTGCCGCCACGCACGAGTCCCATTATTTCAAATGTGGCTTGAACATAGGTGGAATTTGCCTTACGCGACAGGGTCCGGAACGGATCCCCTGCGTAAGGCAAGGGTGGACTGTAATAACCAACCCTTTGTAACTTGCCCAGAAACTAAGCAGGAGAAAGCAAGGTCTAAATAGACAGTCTGTATTCCATCTACAGTTGAACCATGACAGAAGGCATGTTGCCTATCAGTCTGGCTCTTGGATAATCCAGATATTTTGTTACAGATGGAGGGGTGGGTCTATCTTTAATAATAAGAAGTGGGGGGATTTGGCTCCATAAAATGTAGAACAATTTGTGATCAGTAAAAGTTCCTCATTGGTTGTGCTAATTTTAACATCCATTTCCTGCTACTGATGAATATCTGGCCATTTTATGATAGCGTGTCTCTGAGATGAGTTGGATGAAAATGTATATGCTTCTTTTGTGTTATTTGGATAATACCTCCTAATGTAGCTGGAGCAGATGGCCCATGTACAGTCTTTTAACTCTGGTGAAAGTAGAGGGAATCATAGAGTTGGAACAAATTTCAAGGGTCATCTAACCCCTTGCCAGTGCAGGGATCCATAGTTAAAGCATTTCTGAGAAACAATATTGAGGTTATGTTTTGCCAGAGGTTTTTACCTCATTTTTACTTGGAATCACTTTGGTTAATTGCCCATTTTAAAAAACTTAAGTCAGCAAGATCCTGCAGAGAGTGCTTGGAAGAGCTCCCCCCCCCCCCGTCCCCCCAATCAGTAAAACCAGTGTACTGCTCTTAACACACCCAGAATCCCATGCTGTCTAAGGGAAACAATGTTCTGTAGTTGAAAAAAGTAACATTTCCAAGGTCTAACCATTATGGCTTTATTTTGTTTTACTTTTCATTCATTCAGGTTTCTCTAAATATTCAATATTGACCAGTTCTAGGGCTGAATAGGCTCAATCCAAAGCTCCAAGATCAGTCTTCATGAAAAAAAATATTAAACAGTGGAGTTAATACTAATTACCTCTCTGGTCCCCAAAGCCAGTAGATCTCAGATTTGAAGTCTTAGGCCAGATTTGCAACTTGGGTGGAAATGTATGGAAATGTTATGGATTTTCTCTTTATACTTGACTAGAAAAATGGTCAGCCACCAGAATAGAGAAGCGGTTGGTGAATCTTGCTCTCTGTTGAGGAGAACAACCTTAAAACAATATACTTTAGGTAGGAACTTGCAATACTCTCATCAACATTTTTGTACTTTTATCTGTTGACAAGAACATACGGTAGTTGCATTTCCTAGCAGCCACTTGAGTTACAGGCCACCAAAACAAAGTCTTAGAAATATAAAAAAATATAATGAATCATGTTCTCTCTCTTGTTGTTGAAAAATTACAAAACAGATCTCCAAAAGAAATGAAATGATCTTCCTTTCAGTAAACTTGGACAAGTATACAAGGTTTATCTTTCCTTTTCCTTAACTTTTTGCAGGCTACAGCACTAGAAGCATAACAAACAGCCATCTTGTTTTGAACCCTGCTTCCCTTTTCTTATTTCTTTCTTGCAAGCAAGGTACTTTCCCATGTCAACTCAAATTCTTTCCATCTCTGGGACACAGGAGTATGCCATCCATTCTTTAAGTGGTGAAGAGAAAGAGGCTCAGCATTCTACTTGTGTACAAGGCTTTTGTAGGCTCATGTACTCCTGAAGACAATTCAAGCACAGGAGAGTCTAGTGTCAAAAGCCAGGCAGCCAGAGAATAGTCAAGACTAGTCTAGAACTGATACAAAAGCATTGTTCAAGATGAGTTCCACTCTAGAGTTCAGCTGCAGGTCATCATAGACAACCTGAAAGAAGTTGGGACATGCTTCTGAGTCACAAGGAGCCCATTTTTGGATGTGGACACTTCTACTCCTGGGCATCATCCTAACCAGTAGCCTCAGGTGCCAGTATTCTCAGTGGCCGGGTGGCAGCTTGATGTTCACTTCCAAACAAGAAGCAAAGCTTTTCATCTCTTACGGGGGTAAATCCAGTGCTGTCCCCTTGGGGGTCCAGGATAATCTCCTCTAAGCTCTGAAGCAGTGGTGTCACTAGGAAGGTGCGGGGGCTTCAGACTGCACCAGGTGACACCCTAAGGGTGGGTGACACCACATAGAATCAATCTTAGAATAATAGAATCATAGAGTTGGAAGAGACCACTAGGGCCATCCAGTCCAACCCCCTGCCATGCAGGAAATCTCAATCAAAGCATCCCGGACAGATGGCCATCCAGCCTGTGTTTAAAGATCTCCAAGGAAGGAGACTCCACTATACTCTGAGGGTGTGTATTCCACTGCTGAACAGCCCTTACCGTCAGGAGGTTCCTAATGTTTAGGTGGAATCTCTTTTCCTGTAGCTTGCATCCATTGTTCCGGGTCCTGTTCTCTGATTTGTGCTAGTTGGGAACAGTTCGTAGAGTGAGGCAGCTCATACTGCTGCTCAAACACCTGTATTTTGGCAGAAACATTGTGGCATTTGCCTGTATCTCTTTAAAATGCTTTAAGAGATGGTGGGAGAGCAGTGAAGTTCAGTGAGAGAAGAAAGGAGGGCCACCAGAATTTTTAAAATTAAAATTTCAAATTTCAGAATTTTAATATTTATAAAGTTAAAATTTCATTTTTTAAAAAATTATTCTTTTAAAATTTTCTTTAAAACATTAGATTTTAACTAAATCTTCACTATGTATATGTAAATCCATTTAGGTTGTACATATGATATTATAATTTCAAGGTATAATTCTCATTTTGCAAACTGTTTATGTCACAGCATTACATTCAGTGGTGTACGGGAATGACAATTTAGGAGTAACATGAGTGCAAAAAGCATTCCTAAAGATTCTGAATAGTGTGAAATGGGAGAAAGTCCATAGGTGTGTGTGTGTGTGACACCATGAGTTACTGGGTGACACCAACCCTGGGGATGCTACTGCTCTGAAGCAGGGTCTTAAGAGCTACCAGTGGTACAAGATCAAAGATACAGAACTGTTCAGAAAATAAAGGCAAGCTAAGCATGTTGTTTCTCCCCCTGCTCCCCACATTTGAGCCAGTTATGGTTGGAGATTAGATATTTTAAAAAGGGAATGTAGTGCTGAGAATTAATCTCTTAGAGTAATCATTTAGTATAACAGCACAGCCCTGGCTGCAGGGGGAAAAATCCCAAGGTATTTATAACCCTGTAATTTATGGTATGCTGTCCGTTATTCTGTTTGTGAGCCTGTAGGAAAATCCACATTAAAAGAACATGAGGGGTGCAAGCTTAAGCCCACAAAAGCAAAGAAAATCAGGGCAAATCCATGCTGATACTCTTGACCTCTGTTGCATAAGTTCATGAAGGGCTGTTATTGTAGATTTGTCCTCTTAACTCCCAGTTTTCTGGCTCTCTTTGTGCTTCATTCAGCTGTTCTAAATCAGTCATCTTGTAAGGACCCGACACATAAAAAATAAGTGAAGGCTTGGGATGTGCATGTATGGTCTGGTCTGGTTCCGAGAGAGGCAAACCAAGAAAGGAGATGACACAGTCAAAAGAAGCCCAGGTGGTTGGGTCACATAAGCTAAGCTAAATCTGTCCAGAACTTTTCACAAGAACAAGTTGCTCATAGTAAGGAAAAGAGTCTAACATTAGGACTTTATGAGACCATCTGAATCCTGATTGGCCTGATGTTCAGACTGCTACAATATTTGGATTGTTGAAGGATAAGAGCTCCCATGCAGAACGTAAGGTATTGCAGTATCGGAGAGCCAGCTTGGTGGTTTGAGTGTTCGATTGTGACTCTGGAGACCAGGGTTCGATTCCCAGATCAGCCATGAAACTCACTGGGTGTCCTTGAGCAAATCACACTCTCTCAGCCTCAGGGAAAGGCAATGGCAAACATCCTCTGAACAAATCTTGTCAAGAAAATCCCATAATAGCTTTGCCTTAGAGTTGTCATAAGTAGGAAATGACTTGAAGGCACACAGCAACAACAACAGCTCCTGTCATTCCTAGAGAGCATGACCATGATCTATGGGGATGTTGAGTTGTTTAGTCCAACATATTGCCTTTGCTCATCATTTATTCCCATGAAATCACTGACCTAGCATTTGTTCCATTTTGAGAAACAATGTGATAGAGGAACAAAGGGAAATTATTTGAGTGGCATAGGGACATAGCTCCCAGCAAGCTAGTAATTTTTTTGTGGGGAAGGCAGTAACTTGGATGGATTGTTTAATGGATTACTGTGATTCAGTCCTTCTTGATGTGGAGATACTGCATTTTAGGAATACAGGAATTAGCGTGGCAATTGATCCTAGTCTGCCAGTGCTGTCCATCACTAGTCTTCAGCTTTTACAAATCGATAACCCATTTTATGGCCTGAATATGACTATAGGGACCTACTTTTTAAAAATTATTATTAAACAACAACTTATACGCACATAAGAACTCCTGCTGGATCAGACCAAAGGACTGTCCACACAATGGCCAGCTAGGCACTTTGTGATGCCCACAAGCAAGACAATTACCCTCCTACTTATGCTTCTTAACAAAAAATATAGGAAGGCATAATGTCTCTGGTGCAGGAGAGAATATTACTCCATCATGACTATTAGCCAGTAGTCAGCTTTTCCTCAATGAATTTGCCTAATCTCAAGAGCTGACTTGGAAATTCTGTGAGCTGTAGTCTTTAAAAGTAATGTTTCTAGGTGAATCTGAACATTGGACATGATTACTGTACCTATGATCAGTTTAGGCTAGTGGATAATGGACAGTATTGGAGAATCCTGAAAGTTGTACTCTAAAAGAGTAATGTCTTTGTAGATCTGGATTAAAGTGTACTTTTTGATTTCAATCTAGGGGGAAAAGGAAATCCTGAATTAAATTGTGAGGAAGCGTCTTTTCCAGCAGGCTTTACAAAAGGGAAGGCACTTCAGGTTTCTTAAGAAGCCATCTCTTAAGTAAACACTTACAGGATTGAATGTAGGAAGCAACAATTAAAACTAGATCCTTGAAGTACACAATGAATCAAAGAAACTGGTAACTGCTTAGATCTGTAGGCTATTCCCAAGAGAAGCAAAGCACTAAGGAAAACAGCTAGAGCATACAAATGCTGGAAAGAGCTGGTGAGCACAAAACGTCTACTACATGGATGACACTCTCAGTCTGTTCCCTTTGATGGAAGTCTTTACATGAAGTAAATATTTCTGTGCAACCACTCACTACTGTCAACATTTGGTGACAATCCCCCTCAAGACAAAACCTCCAAAAAACAATGTTTGCAGGGAAAATTAGTTTGATTTGAGTAATGAACTTTATGTACAAAGGCAGTTACTGCTGTAGGGGGAAAATTAGCAGCTGTTTCATGTGATTAGCTCTAACCACAGATTAGAATGGGCAGAAGCTCACTCAAGAGGATATGGCTAAATAATGGTGTCAAGGAATCCATAAAAGGCAACCAAGCCTTCCTTTAAAGAAGGAAGACAGAAAAGAAGATGGGGAATTTGCTCAAATGTGGAAGATTAAAAAAAAAAAAATTGGGACAACATTGTCATAATTGACTGGGAGAGGAGAGAAGCTGCATGGATAATTAGCAGTCCAGAGGTCAAGAAATCAGTCACTAGACAGGAAAACCAAGCCAGGCATAAAAGAATAATCAGAATCCAGTCCCAAAGGCTCCAAGCTAGCTTGGTTGTCTTTTCTAATTGAATAGACATTGCTTCTAGCAATTGATGTGTTTCCTGCCTACCTTATAGATAGGCGGATTGCTCAGTGAGAATGGCTGGGGCAGCACCAAGTGAGCTTCAGGTGTGCCAAGCCTCTCTCCAAATACTCTTATATTGCTGCTATCCCAGAAGGAGGCACAACAGTCACCTATAGGTTGGTTATACATGTTTACACTGTGTACAATGATTTGGCAATGGAGAAAGCCCTTTCTCCATGCACAGGAAGGAACACTGAGAGTTGGGGTGGGGAAAGATAATAGTCTGAAGCATGGTGAGGAACTCTGAAGTCTATATAACAGGATTGGGACCAGTTGTAATATGTGTGTGTGTGTGGTAAAAATGGACAATTGCAATGCAAGAGATGACATGGTTCTTTATTTATTCATTATCCATCCTTGCCTCTGGACCTGGGGGACAAAAAAGAAAAGAAACTTGAAGTACCTGAATGTAAAGCTTATTTGGACATAGTGGGTTACCAAGAAATTACCCATTCTTTTGGAAACTAAGGAGGGTGTAATGAAGCCACATTTCAAAAGTAATGTAATGAGAAAGAACAAAGTTACTTTATAGTTTTTTGTGGGGGTTTTCGGCTAAAGTTACTTTATTATTGTAATGAATAAAGTTTTAAAAAATATTTTCAAAAGTTACCTTTAAAGGGCATTTTTATAGGCATTTTACAGGAATCGATGCTTTGAATAAATCCCATGAAGAAGCCTACAAATAATCTGACAAGGGTTTTCCTCACTCAACAAAGTAGCACAGAACAATGGGAAAGTAATGAGCACTGCAGAAAATGCTGGTCTTCCTGATCTTAATGAATAACAGTAACAGGTTCATTTTAAAATCTTGTAATAAGTAATGGAATGGGTTACTTAAAAAGAAAAGAAAACCCCAAATCTTTCCACTCTTTAATGCAACTTCAATGCTTGTTTTGCAAAAATAGTTGATTGTGGCCCATGAGGTCCATAAATACTAAAAATGGGTGTGGGAGAAAACCCCTGGCCATCTGTACCTGCTCACCCCATACTGTATGCGCATGGCAAGGAAAGATAAGGAAGAGCAATAGGAAGTCAAAAAGGGGGACAGGGATGGAGAGAAGGGGAGATGGAGGAAGAGAGGAATGGAGAACAAAAGAGGCAAAGTGGGTGAAACTGAAGAGGAGCGAATGTGGCTTTGCCCAGGGCCATTACTAGGGGATTCAGGGGATGTGGGCCACACCACATGACACCCTAAATGGGAGTGACACCACTGCTCCCCAAACATCTTCCCAGAAAATGGGGAGTTTGCCTGCATCCCATTAAAACACTGAAAATAGTCTGTGTGAGGCAGGGCTGAGTGGGAAGAGAAAGGAGAGGTCCCATTTTTTTTTAAAAAAAAATGTCTTTAAAAACATCACATCTTACCAAATTTTCACTTTAACCACATGAAACAATGTACATATATTTAGGCTGTGCCTATGTTACAGTAATTTAAAGGTATAATTTTAATTTTGCTAGTTGTTTACGTAACAGCTATTGACATTACATTCAGTGGTATACGGGAATTACAATTTATGGGTATGATTAGCACAAAAAATTATTAAGGATTCTGTATGGTGTGGGATGGGAGGAGGTCAATGCGGAATTACACCATGAGCTACTGCACCAGGTAATGCCAACCTTAGTGACGCCATTGGCTTTGGCTACACCCATTTTGGCTTTAGCCACACCTTCCCCTTGCATATATCTATCCTGTCCTCCAAGTGTATGCGTACATGTGACTGTCAGACTAAAAAATGTTTGTTTGTTGGTGTACCTAATTTATATTTATATTTTTCCTTTCTCTAAGGCTGCATGTAGACTGCAGAATTAATACAGTTCGACATTGTTTTAACTGCCATGGCTCAATGTTATAGTATTCTGGGATTTGTAGTTTTGTGAGATACTTAGCCTGCTCTACAAACTATACATTCCATACTATTGATTCCATGACAGTTAAATTAATGTCAAAATGCATTAATTTTGCAGTGTGGCAGCAGGCCAAATATGGGAACCAAAGTTACTCACAATAAAAATTAAAAGACAGTGTCTCTAATGAATAATATGCAAGTTAAACAATTAAACAATCATATTTAAAAATTGCTTTAAAACAATTAAGAATGCAGTTAAAACACAGTAATGAAAATAGAACACACACCAGTTTAAAGAACACCTGCAATAACCAGTGAACAGACAAAGGTTGGGATAAATGAAAAGGTCTTTGCCTGCCTGCAGAAAGTGAGCAGATAAGGGGTCAATTTAGCCCCATGTGGGAGGGAATTCCATAATATAGGAGCAGCCCCTGAGAAGGACCAGTGTCCTCACCAAATGGGTCTGTGATGGTGATGGGACCAAGAGGAAGCCCTCCTCTGAGGATCTTAAGCGTGTTTCTCACTCTTCTCTTAAAAGCATAAGAGTGTCCAAATACATGATTTGAAAGGATGTTAAAAACAAAGCCTGCTAGGTGTAAGAACACAGCAGTGTTGAAAATGTGGGAAGAATACTGAAGGAATACAGCAAGATAGATTATGGAGGAACTAAATGGGGGTATTCAGTTGTAGACAGGTCTTGTCAGCCATATAGATCCAGCCCAAAGATGGAGATTCTAGGAGCTAGAGTTCCAAAGGGTAATTTTTCAAAGGTCTTAAGATTGTAGTTTGGTTCTTACACATTCTTCCATTTTATGGAGCATAAGGTAGCCAGAAAGGATTGATTTGGAAGGTGCTTTTTTTTTTTTAAAAAAAGGAAGATGATGTCTAAGTAGATTGTGAGAGAAATTTAAAATGGCTTATCTGCAAATACAGTATCGTAATTCACCACATTTTAAAAAGTTTCTTTACTCAGACTTTCATACTTACCCGTATTTTCCGGCATATAAGACGGCTGGGCATATAAGACGACCCCCCAACTTTTCCAGTTAAAATATAGAGTTTGGGATATACACGCTGTATAAGACTACCCCTCTTCCAACGCAACCAAATAAAAATTAAAAAAAACATCAGATTTGATTTCAATATGGTAATTTTAATTCAAATGCTTTTAACATGCAGGTACTTAGCAGAAAAACTTGTATACAAAGTCTGCTTGGATTGGTCAGCTCTCCCTGCCTGCCCAGCCCTCCCTGTCTCCAAGACTATCAGAGCAGTAGCACAAACACGACTCTTTTTTCCATACTCCAGGCGTCCTGAACGCCTGCAGCTTGCTCTGTCCTTCACTCACACCTTCCCAGTGGGGCACCTGCTAACCTTGTCATTGGGACCGTGTTAAGTCACTGTTTTCCACCAATCCTTGTGAGTGGATTTTCTTCCACTATACTTCTACAACCCCGCCTTTGCTGATTTCATATGGTCACCACATACAGTGGGGATGCGGCTGCGGTCGTTTTTGAGTTCCCCCTACCATATGTGGTAACTGCAGATTCTCCATTCCAGCTCGGAAGTTTCAGCACCCGGCGTATAAGACGACCCCTGACTTTTGAGAAGATTTTCCTGGGTTAAAAAGTAGTCTTGTACGCCAGAAAATACAGTACATGTTAAATTTGAAAATTTAGAAATTGAAATTGAAGTGCTTTAGACCTGTTAGCGTTAAGTCATTGTTTTGGCAGGCATCAAATATGAAATCTTGCAAGTTGTCAGTTAAATATCATTGAACATCAGCGACTTTGCAATACTAAATACTCTTGCATTTTCACTATGAAATGTTGTCAGATTGTATATACTCTGCATGTCATTATCAAACTCTGTCAAAAACAATTGTATAAAAGATACCATTGTATGGCATTTATTAAATACAGACAAATATAAATGGCTTTATACACCAGTAGAAACAACTATAAATGCATTTTGCACATGGAGAATATTCAAGATAAAAATCTGTAGAGAAAAATGTGGATGATAGCAACTTCATTAAAGTTTTAAAAACACTATCCATATACACAGAAACAGTATTTGCTATATTTTGTAGAGGCATTTGAATGGGTTTATTCTGTTTCTTGTTTCTTTTTTAAAAAGTGGGTCTCCTTTACGCCAAGAACAATATAATAGGACCTCTGTATCCATGAATGTTGCATCCATAGATTCAACCAGCCATGGCTTGAAAATATATTTTTTAAAAAAACCAAAAAGCAAACCTTAATTTTGCCATTTTAAGGGAAACCATTTTACTTTGTTGTTGTTGTATGCTTTCAAGTAGTTTCCAACTAGCAAACCTATTATAGGGTTTTCTGGGGCTGAGCGTGTGTGACTTGTCAAAGATCATCCAGAGGGTTTCCATGGTCGAGCAGGGAATCGAATCCTGGTCTCCAGAGTTGTAGAAGCACTCAGACCACTACACCACACTGGCTCTCACCATTTTACTGCTCCATTGTATATAATGGGAATTGAGCATCCATGGATTTTGGCATCCACAGGGGATCCTGGAACCCAATTACAGTGGATATTGAACTGAAAAAATGGAAATGTTACATATACCCTTGCCTTGCACATATTGTGTTTTGTGTTCCCTACTTTCTGAACTGTAAGAAGTTTCAAGGGTAGCTTTTCAGTGGATTGTTCCTGTGTCATGAAAGAATAAGATTAATAGAGAATGTCTTTAGGATTCAGGGCTATCACCTTCTTCTGTTTTCCACAGTTTTTTGTTTGTTTGTTTATTTCTTTCTTTTACCATTTCCCCCCCTGAAGTAGACTCAAGGTGGCTCACAGAAGGAAATCAATTAAAATCTACCAGTGCAATTTTAAAAACAATTAAAATTGTCACAGTTTAAACCATTATCTAATTTTAAATTGTTTTAAAATATACCAAAGTTAAAAAGCATTTCTGGCTCAGACTTACATATTTAAAGTCTGCTTAAAGAAAAAGGTTTTCCCCTGCTGAAAAAAGGAGAGCAGGAAGGAGGCCAGCCTAGGCTGCATTTGAATTGCAGAAATAATCCAGTTTGCCACCACTTTAAATCTCATGGCTCAGTGCTGTGGAATTCTGGGATCTTTAGTTTGTTGTGTCACCAGAGGTCTCTGACAGAGAAGACTAAATGTTTCACAAAACTACAATTCTTAGAACTGCATGGCATTGAACCATAGCAGTTAAAGTGGTGGCAAACTGCATTATTTCTGCAGTGTGGATGCAGCTGTAGTCTCCCATGGAAGCAAGTTCCAGAGGATGGGAGCAGCCATGTGTCTCTCATGTCCTTGGCAAGTGAGCCTGTGATGGTGGTGGGACTGTGAGAAAGCCCACCCTCTCTAGTTCTTTAGATTCTGGCAGGTTAATGTAGGGAGATACACTCTTTCAGGTTTTCCTCTGTTGTGTTCTATTGTACCTTCAGGTAAGTAAAATGAAAGATGTAGTGGTTATAGTGTTGGAAAAGAATTTGAGGGTCAAGACCCTTAGAGCTTTGAAACCATTGTCTCCCAGCCTGCTTAATCTTGCAGGATTGTTGTAAACTTAAACTGAATTCAAAGTGTGGGAAGAGAAACATGTCGTCTTGAGTTGTTATTATTATTATTATTATTATTATTATTAAGCTTTATTTATAGAGGACTGTAAATTTACACAGTGCTGTGCATACAATCAGTTAAAAATAAAATAAAATAAAAGTTCATTGTATAAAGGGTAGTAGTAGCATCAGCAAAGGGAAAGGTTATACATGACCTGTTTGGATGTAAATTTGGTGTGAGCATGTCATGGTCACTGACCATGCTGGATGGGGATTCTGGAAGTTGCAGTTCAAATAGTAGCATTTTCTAAGCTCTGGGCCAAACCCAATGAAATTAAGGTGCCAATAAATCTACCGTATTTTCCAGCATATATGACGATTGGGCGTATAAGACGACCCCCCAACTTTTCCAGTTAAAATATAGAGTTTGGGATATACCCACCGTATAAGACTACCCCTCTTCCAACGCACACCAATTAAAAATTTAAAAAATCAGATTTGATTTCAATATGGTAATTTTAATTCAAATGCTTATGACATGCAGGTACTTAGCAGGAAAACTTGTATGCAAAGCCTGCTTGGATTGGTCAGCTCTCCTTGCCTGCCCAGCCCTCCCTGTCTCCAAGATTTTCTTCTACCGTACTTGTACAGCGCCTCCCTTACTGCTTTCATATGGTCACCACATACAGAGGGGATGCGGCCGTGGCCATTTTGAGTTCCCCCCACCATATGCGGCAACCGCAGATTCTCCAGTCCAGCTCAGAAGTTTCAGCACCCACCCTATAAGATGACCCCCGGCGTATAAGACGACCCCCGACTTTTGAGAAGATTTTCCTGGGTTTAAAAGTAGTCTTATACGCCAGAAAATACAGTTAGTCACTGTCTTAAAGAGGTGAAGGGAAGAAGTAATTCTTGCATTCGAAGGGTTCAGAATGAAGGCCAGTGTGCTTGTTTCTGCATTCTCTGAAGTGCCCATTAAAGCTGTGCATTTATAAATAATATGAAGTTAATTAGATATGTACAATAAGTCAGTCCTTTCTCCTCCAAAGTAAATTTAACTCTGCAGATTGCCCTCAGTGTCCCACAGCCAGGAGGGAAAAGATGAATCACCTGGATTCTTTTGGCTTATGCATATTTTTCTTGATCCGATGATTCAGCATATAATGACAGAAAAAATTAGACTAAAAAGGTGTGCATTGAATTAAAAAAAAAAAAAAGCATTCCAGCAAATGACAATGAACATACACTCAAATGTCTCTCAGATTAAAATGAGGCATGCATATGTGTTTCTTGCGCCAAAGATATACTGTAGTTCATTAATTTTGCATTAACCCTTGCCATTTGTAGGTGCTAATGTACTTTTCAATTATATTTATGTGAATATATCTCATTGTCAGTGTATGGTGGCTCTTCTGTGCCTTTTTGTAGCCAGAATACATATACTCCAGTGTATAAGATTCCATCCATTATTACTGCTTTATTTATGAATATGTCTTTCCCAGATCTCAAATTTGGTATGATTTTTCCCAATGGACATATGGACTTGAATCCTATTGGTTAGTCCCCCAACCTGAGTAAATCCATCAAATCATTTGCTGAATGGCAAGTCAACACACAGGTACATCCCATTAGTTCAGTCAGTTTACTCCCATTGGGGACTAAACATAGAATTCATAGTATTCAGGCTGAAAGCTTGTATTAATGTGGGGGTGGGAATCACACAGCCCTTCAAATATTGTTAGGCTGTAAGTCCCAGGAGCACTAGCTAATGGAGGCAATGCTAAAGAATGCTGGAAGCTGGAAGTACACATCTGGAGGATTAAAAATTTTGAACTTTCCATACCCTCCAGCATTTCACAGATGAAAAGTGAAGGGTTTAAAACTTCAGTTGTCCATACAGTCCTTGCCCATAAAACAGTCCTTGGCACATTAGACAGGCTGAGACAGAAGTGGATCCCAGTAGCAAAGAACGAACAGGTTGACACAAGTGGAAAGAACAAGCGGAGAGGGTGGTCAAGATGGCAAATGTTATTAGTGAGGAAGACCACACAAGGTAGTGAGAGGCTGAAATAGTTGGCTTTTGCATGAGCCTATATGAGTCTCCTGATGAGTTAATTGAGTGCAGACTAATTTTGCACTTTGAACTAAGTTTGTGGCAGTGGAGGTTAGTTGAGGGCAAAGTGGAAAGTGGGAGGAGGAGAGAGAAACTGGGACATTTTAAAGTAGATGAGAAAGTGGGACAACAGAGGATTAATCTGGTCTTTCTCTGCTAAACTGGGACAGTTGAACTTCTACTGAGATACAGTCCTCCCCCCACCCAAATTGAAGATTAGATAATATGTGTAAAAAATCTGGAGGGTCTTTAGTACCCCACTTGTGTTCTTTCCACTTGTGTTAGCTTGCTGCTTCTTTGCTGTTAGGATCCACCTCTGTCTCAGTTGTTTAACATGCTAAGGACTCTTTTATGGACAAAGACTGTATGGACAAGTGAAGTCTTAAACCCTCCACTTTAGTTGCTTTTCATTTCATTCATGGGTCCTCTGCCTACTGCTTTTAAATGCAATTGTTTTTTAAAAGTGTTTTTGTTTTGTTTTGTTTTTAAATAACAAAGCCCTGGCTTTTGCTTTGTGCCTCCTGCTTTACCTGAGCAATTGTGACATGTTTTTGGAATGGGCAATTTTTGGTTTTCACTTTGCTTATTTTTATCTTCAGGGATCTCTCCACTTTGGTTTTTGTTTGCTGTGGTTTGGAGTGGACACACCATGCTAAAGGTCACTTGGCATTTTTAGAAGTGCTTTTTTTTTCTTATTCTCTCAAAAATGAAATAAAATATCCAAAATGATGCCCCCATTGTTCTTGAGTAGGATTTTATTTCTTTTAAAAATAATTTTCGTATTCAAATTGGCTGGGTAAGTAAGTTTATTTGCATCCTTCCATTACCATCATCACCTGTTAGCATAACCTTTACTATCCTCTGTTAGTAAATGAACAACTGATGAGCCCAGCTTTTTATCAGCACTTCTGTGTTGATAAATGGCTTATCAAATGGTTGTTTACCATTTGTTATTAATTGTCATTACAACAGCATGAAGTTGAGAATTCAGCTTTCTTTGATCTGAATGATCTGAATTAACATCTGAGGTCCAAAATGGGAAATGAGATTTATAAAAAACAAAACAAAAACAAAAACCTTACTCCTGCTAGAGATGGAAACTTGTTGGTTGCTATGAATCAACACAACCACCTGGATTCTGTTTTGGGGTGTTTGGCTATGGGGAGTATGCTAGTGAGCGGCTGCACTCTAAAACTGAACGCTACTAAATTGTCGTATCAGGAACAACCTCAGGAAATTTCCTCATACTAGGACTTCTGCATGTCCAGCTCAGTGTTGTCCATAATAAATGACAACAACTCTACAGGTTCCCAGGCAGAGGGTCTTCAAAAGACTTGTAACGTAAATTTTCAGGACTCTTATCTTTCTGAATTCTCTCAAATCTTCTAGCTAGTGGCCATGGTGGCTGGGAGTTTGTAGCAACTGTAGTCTCAAAAAAAGTAATTTTTAAAGGGCTGGTGTTTCTTATAACCTGGAGCCTGATCCATTTAACATGAGGTCTCAGGAACTGGAACCTTCAGCATACAAAACATACACTCTGCCATTGAGTTGTGGCCCCATCCATCATACAAGGCGCGCAGAGAAACATTGACACAGCCAACTGCTATGATGAGAAAAGGGCACCTTTCCTCCCGTTGGGTTTTATTTAGTGTTGCATCAAATCAATACTATAGTTTTCTTTAAAATAATAATGTCATATTTGTTGCAAAATGTCATTGATAGTTCCTAAAATTTCAGAAGGACTTTTACCTAAGTTCTTCTGTGAGCTGCAGATCGTGTGCTCCATTGTCATGTGCACAGTTTTAAATGTTTTTCAGGCTAAGAATTACTCATTGCAAAAGAAATTATGAATCATTTTTGAATACTGAATAAATGTGAGACTTCTTGCAATCTGTCGGGAGACAATAAATGAACAAGGAAAAGGGCAAAATATGTTGAATTGGTTCTGCTTTGCATTATTCACTTGATTCACTGACATGAGAGGTTCAAACTGATATGGCAAATATGACAAGACTGTACCTCACTTTCATATTCACAAATCTTTTGGTATTTTTGTACATTTGCCTCTTTAAAAAGATTTCAATATGAAAAAGGCATGCATGTGAACTCATGAACCTCCAAATGAGTTGCGACTCTGGCTAATCACAAGAGCTTAGAAAAATTACTTTTCTGGGATTCTTTACATTGTAATTCAAAAGCAGCTTTTCCAAGTTCTGGCTAATCGCTAACTTTTTAGCACTAACCAGCTAGTCAGGCCAGCTTTTTACTAATCAAGATGAGTGATATCATGATTTATTTCCATCTTTGCCATTTTATGGTTAATTACCCCATAAAACAACAAAATGGCAACCATGATTTACAGATTTCACACCATGCTAGTACATATGGACCGATGCAGAAATGCATGTAATATTATGAAGTGCAGAAAAGTTGTACATATAAGTTGATTTAAAAAATGTTGTACTCATACACATATGTAGAGACAAACAGATCAGTTCATATACTTTTCATATATTATACAGAACAATATGGACATTTGTGAAACATATGTGAAATGTTAATGGTTTATGCGACATGTTAACAGTAATTTTACAGAAAAGTCATAAAAATAAATCCACTGGAAAGTTCTGGATGTACATTGATTGATGAACAACAGGTTTCCAGGTAATATCCTACTGCCTATACAATCTTCTTCAGGCAGCAAACTGTCCAAATGAAGCCAGAGATACTAAATAATACTCACAATTATGTGAATTATGTAACTGGAATATTATGGATGTCTCTTGTAAGAATAATTGTAAGTATTATTTCGTTATTTATAAATGAAATAATACTCACAATTATTCTTACATGAGACACCCATAATATTCCAGTTTGGGAGAGAAAAATGTCTCTCTGCCTCCTTTCTATTATATTTATTTATGTCCTATTTTCTCTCCAATCTGGGACTCAGTGTAACATGCAGCACAGATATAACTTAAAAAACAGAGAGTTAAAAAGAGTTTAAAGCATGATCATGAAAAAGAAACAATGCAGTACATTATAAAACGTGCTTTCTCATTGAATGATCAGCCCCTAAAGGTCTGCTTAAACAAAAAGGTGTTCACCTTCCTATCAGGGACGTAGCCAGGGGGGGGGGGATCTTGGGGTCCGGACCCCCCCTTCCATTAGAAAAAAGAATGGGGGGTGCTGCTGCGCCGCCGCACCCAAGCCCCATTATAATGGTGGCACTTAGGCCTGGACCCCCCCCTTCCTAAAATCCTGGCTACGTCCCTGTTCCTATGGAAGCATAGTAAGGAAGACACTAGTCTAACCACTCTGGGAAGAGAATTCCAAAGCCCTGGGAGCAGCCACTGAGAAGGCCCTTTTCCATGTCCCGGCCAGACGTACCAGTGGGGATGGTGGGACAGAGAGAAGGGCCTTTCCAGAAGATCTCAAAACATAGACACCCTCATATACCAGAATATTGTCCTTACAATCACTTGGTCCTGGACCTTATGGGGTTTTGTAGACCATCACCAGCACTTTCAGACTGGCAGCCAGTGGAATTGTTACAACAAGGGAGTTATGTGCTTTCTCTCACCATCTCTAGTTAAAAATGTAGCTGCAGTTTCTTCATATAGAATAAAATAATAAATAAATAAATTTTTTATTTATATGCCGCCCTTCCTTCGATCAGGGCGGCTCACAACATATTAAAAACAATCGTACAAAGTTAAAAACACAACAAAAACAAAACAGCAGTAAAAAACCCCGTAGCCCAGCCTCTTGGCCACGAAAGAGGAGGGAGGCCCACAGGATATTTATTCGGGGAAACCTGTTACCACTAAGGTGGCCCTTAGCAGTTCCCAGTAGCAATGGTATCATCATCTGGATTGTTGGCTGTGGCAGCAAAACATATGTATATTTACCTTACAGAGCTTAGGAAAAGTACTTTTTTCACTAGAACTCCCAGAATCTTCCATGCTAGCCGTGCTGGCTGGGGAATTATGAATGTGCAGTCCAAAAAAGATTTCCCCCAACCTGTGACTATGACTTGAATTGATACCTTATACACATTAGTTTCAACCCCACCCCTTTCCCCATGGTTTTGCTGAAATTTGATTGGTGCCAGTGCCATTAGCTTCATTGCACATGCTTTCTTCTTTTGATTCATTTTACTATAGATTGTTTTTAACCTACTTGACATGAATTGCCTTGGAGGCCAGTCTTTGAAAGAAGGGCATGATATAAATTCTTATTCTTAAAAAAAATTAGGATGCTATTTCAGCAAAGGACTCTCTAGGTGAGTAGCAGTATTGCAAAAGTACTCATAGAGATTATCGTAGAAATTCAAAGGAGAATTTAATATTACCACTCCTAAAAGCAAAATCCACCGAGTCCTGGCAGTGATTTTCTCCCCACTTCCCCCTGACCAAGATGACTCTACATTGCTATGCAAATCAGTCTGTGCCTTTGGGGAGTGATTGGAGTTTAGTTTTAATATAAGCTAGTGGCTGAAAGGAGAGCCAGTGTGATGTAGTAGTTTGAGCATTGGATTGCACCCATGGAGACCAGGATTTGATTGTATGCATTGCTCAGCCA
Source organism: Sceloporus undulatus (assembly GCF_019175285.1). Classification (NCBI taxonomy): domain Eukaryota; kingdom Metazoa; phylum Chordata; class Lepidosauria; order Squamata; family Phrynosomatidae; genus Sceloporus; species Sceloporus undulatus. The sequence goes on along the minus strand of NC_056526.1, from coordinate 25,054,759 downwards.
TGAAAACCCACTGGGTGACCTAGGGTGAGCCACATACTCTCAGTCCCAGAAAATCCTGTATAGGTTTGCTGTAGGGCAGTGATTCCCAAACTTTGGTCCTCCAGGTGTTTTGGACTTCAGCTTCCAGAAGCTTCAGCCAGCCAGTCAGGAATTATGGGGGCTGAAATCCAAAAACATCTGGAGGACCAAAGTTTGGGAATCACTGCCTTGGGGGTCACCATAGGTTAGAGATGATCTGAAGGCATACAAGAACAAAGTGGCTGAAAGCAGACCATGCTGAATGTTATTCATGGGTGTGGTATTGTTTGCCTTTAATTAGGATCTGATGTTTGCCCTAAGGCAAACCTATCACAGGGTTTTCTTGGCAAGTTTCTTCAGAAGAGGTTTGTCATTGCCATCCTTTGAGGGTGAGAGACTGTGACCTGCCAAAAGTCTCATTATGGTTTTTCGTAGCTGATCTGGAATTTAAACCCTGCTCTCCAGAGTCATAATTCAATGCTCAAACCGCTAAGCCATGCTGGCTGGACTAAATCCAAATTTAGTTCCACCTAGACAGATCTTGGAAGATAAGCAGAGCCAGACCTGGTTAGAACTTAGATGGGAAACCATAAATGAAAATTAGGCGATGCAGGCTATATTTCAGAGGAAGGAACTGGCAGAACCATCTGAGTATTCTTTGCTTAAGAGAACTCTATGAAATTTGTAAGTTGACAGGCATCTTGAAGGCACATACACACACTGAGATAACCTATTAAAATAGGTGGGAATAATGAGGTCCCAGATTTTGTTGGACTGAAATTCCATATCCTCCAACATTTCAGAGAGGAATACTGGGACACCGGTAACCAAACTCTCTTCCTAAGTTTCCTCTCCCTCTTCCTGTGAACTGGAAAAGTCATATCTGGGGCCTTCAAGAGGTAGGGTTGAAGGATTTGGGGATTGTTTCTCTTTGTTATTGTTTTTTGTATTTGCATTAACCTCTGCGGTTACCTACCTTGGTTCTAAAAAGGGAGAGGTGGGATACAAATAAATATGTTATTATTATTCAGGAGAAATTTTGCAAGGTGAAGCCAGACTGCTCATTTTGCCTTGCAAAATTCTTCTGCCTCTTAATACTCAAAATCTAAGGTCCAAATGGATGTTAAATCCTCAGTTAAGTATTTTCAGTAAAGATAATGGTCTAATTTAAAATTTTAAAATTGTAGTTTTTTTTTTCTTTGTAGAAAAAATAGTACAGTATGATAAAATATAAACAAAGTAGACAGCTTTTGGTTTATGATTATGAAAGCATAATTGAATATGATGGCTAATCTCAGGCTACCTGAATATGACCATTAGTAAGCATTCATAAATGCTTTATTGCCCATGCACTAGAATGACCAGATAACAGTATACTTTATATAAAGCAACAATAAGCCTAATCAGCTAATGAAATGAGCTATTCTGGCATTTTATCTGCAAAATTTCTAATAATACTATCAAAATCAATTTCTCTAGCATGCTTGATTTACTGCTCAGTCTTGCTAAATCAACAAGTAAAGTTTGAGACCTGATGGACTTTAAAAAGTTTTTGATATGCTTGAGTTTGCTAAATGATCTTTCTACTGATGCTACTGTAGCTGGAATTGTCAACAATTTTCTCAAACTAACACAAATATTTGGAAACATCTCACAAAGTTTGTAGTCAGTTAATAAATTTAGCAGTTCTAAACAATTCTTAGTAGACCACAGGCTAAAGAAGAGTCAATATGATCCTAAGCTGCATCAATAGGAGTATAGTGTTTAGATCAAGGAAAATAATAGTACCACTCTATTCTGCTTGGCCAAACCTCACCTTGAATATTGTGTCCAGTTCTGGGCACCACAATTTGAAAAGGATTGGACAAGCTGGGTCTTGTCCAGAGGAGGGCGACCAAAATGGTAAAAGTCTGGAAACCATGCCTTATGAGGAGTGACTTAGGATGTTATCACACAGGAGGAATTTCTCTTAATTTCGAATGAAATGAAAGTGGGGCCAGAACGCATTCACATGAATTCGCTAGTTGAGCGAATTTACGTGAATTCGAATTACGTTTGAACTGACTTCCCATTGCCTGAAAATAGCTTGCCATTGCCCGAAATTGCATGTGATCACCTCTCATGCAATAATGTGAAACCCCATGATTGCATTCGGACTGACTTCCCATTGCCTGAAAATGTGTGTGGTAGTCTATCACGCAATAACATTAAACTGCATGATTGCGTTCGGATTGCCATTGGATTATACTACCAATTTCCCTTGTCTGATAAACTCCTTAGGGAGCTGGGTGTATTTAGCCTGGAGAAAAGAAGTTTAAGGGGTGACATGACAGTCATGTTTAAATATTTGAAGGGATGTCATATTGAGGATGGAGCAAGCTTGTTTTTTTTTTTGGCCAGTGAGCAGTGGATCCAAATTATAGGAAAAGATATTCCACCTAAACATTAGGAACAACTTCCTGACAGTAAGAGCTGTCTGACAGTGGAATACACTCCTTCGGAGTATGATGCAATCTCCTTCTTTGGGGGGAGGGGGATTAAAGAGACTGGATGGCCATCTGTCAGGGGTGCTTTGACTGTGTATTCCTGCATGTCAGGAGGTTGGAGTGGATAGTCCTTGTGGTCTCCTTGAACTCTATGATTCTATAATTTTAAAGGTTTCACTTTTGTTTTTCCAAGATTTGTTTTATGTACTGGAAGAATATGTGCTGTCTCCTTTTTTCTGCCTTCCTTCTCTTTTTGTCCTTTCCTGTCATTTCTGCTGTCCTGTTTTGTGTGAATACATTCTAAATGGGTGGTTTTTAAAAAGAACTTGTCAAATTTGGACCTGAAAGACATAGTAAATATATGTTATATAATGAAATGGTGGCCTTCCTGGTTACAGTGTCAATGTGAGCTATGATCAACAACCAGAATTCAGAAGTCTAAGTGAATACACCCCATTTCACAGGGTGAAATGATCTGTTCACTTCATAGGGAAAAAAAAGGACAGGTCCTCATAAAAAGCCAAGAAAATACCTGAAGAGCGATATATTTGCTACTCTTTGTAAAATAGTGCAATGGAAGGGGCTGTGAGGTTTGTTTGAGGGAAGGGCCATCAGAAATTCATAGGCCCCTCCTTGGTTATCTGGGCCCTGGATTGATGTACTGGCTGAATTTGATTGTTCAGCTGTTTATTTGCTTGTATGAATCTGAATGATTGTGATCATGTGTTAATAATTTCTTTTTTTTAAAAAAGAGGGCAACAGTTATTAATGGGGAAGACCATACAAGCTAGAAGAGGCTACAGCAGTTTGCTTTTGCCTGCTTCTACTGGAAAGAGTAGGATTCCCTTTCCCCCCCTCTCCTTTGCCCCGTTTTGCACTTTGAACACAATTTGAAAAAGTAGTCTCAGGACTGTCCCTGCCAAATTAGTACAGATGAAAGGCATGCAATTTCCAGCATTCTCAAGCCTGTTCTATATTGGCTAGCACTGCTGGGACTTGCAGCCCAACAACATTTGGAGGATCATATAATCCCTTCTTCTGAACTAAAATGAAAGGAATTTGTTAGTTGACATTAGCATAAGTCTCGTTGTTGATTGACTGTAGTTTGAGACTAAAATGAAAATGTTACCTTTTTTTGGCTGCATCTCCCAGGAGTTGAAAGTTGTAGTCCAGAAATAAAGTTAAATAAAAAATAAAATAAATATTTTTAAAAAATTAAATCCCAGTAGATGTAAGAATGAAATGTACCTAACAGTGGAGATGTTTGTAAAATACCATAGAAGAGGGAAGAGGTTGTTTGGATAATCTCAATTGAGTTTTGCATCATTTCTACTTGGTTGCCTCCATAGATAGTATATGTGGAGAAATACACTTTCCCTTAACTACTGGGCATACTTTCAAGAACAACATATGGAAATTACACACAGACAGCAGCCATCAGTGCAATTAATGGACTTTTCTCTGTAGTTTAACAGCAACATTTGGGAAACATATGGCTGACCTGGCAGAGAAATGGCCTCTCCCATTGCATAAAACAGAGGAAAGTTTCCTAGTTCCCTTCCCCGAGTAAATATGAGAGTGCTATGGAAAAACAACCACTCCAGTCCCCAGTTAGGGCTGCCAGGTCTCAGGATCTGGCTCCCCCCCCCCTCCCCCCAATACCCTGCAATTGTCCTGATTTGGCAAGGGCAGTCCTAATTAATCCTCTGTTCCATTTTGTTAACTGTTTTTTTTTAAATTTCCCAGTTTCTCTTTCCTCCTCCTGCTTTCCCTATTTGTCCTCAGTTTGTTTCAGTTTCTGCAAAGTGAATTCACACTGCAAAATTAGTTTGTACCCAGTTAATTGAGCAGTAAGGAGAGAAGAGTGGGCAGAAGTTTATCCTCCCCAGTAGGCTCAGGCAAAAGGAAACTGCTACAACATTTTCTAGCTTATGTGTTCTTCCATGTTAATACTATTGGTCATTTTGAACACACACTAATGTTGCTTGGCCACAGTTTTCATCTATGAAATGTTGGAGATTATGACTTCCCCATTGCTCCAGAAGAAGGGGAGGAATCCTAGGGAGAGAGCACTGTCTTTCAAAGTGTGAGTGTCTATATATATATATATAAAAATTGAACGGCATACTGTGGCTGATGCTTAATATATCATGCCTAATGATATCACTATTGTACTGTCTCCTGGGCCTGCTACCTGTGATGTCATAAGGGATCATCACTAAGTCTCAGAGTTTGTCTCTGAAATTTCAGGACTTAGGATAGTCTTCCCATGGAAACACTAGAATGAATAGGTGTTACCAATTATTAAATATTGTCTTTGTTTCTGTGCCTTAAACAGGGACCTATAACACAGACCTTGATCAATCAAAGGGGGTGTGTGTCCTCCATTGTTCTTTTTCAGGATGGGAAGCCTGTGTGGCCTTCCAGATATTATCATACTACAACTCCCATCACCCACAGCACAGCCAATGGTGGGGATGATGGGGGCTAGAATTCAGCAACACATGGAGGGCTGCAACACCTCAGGATGCACTTGACATTCCTCTGCATCTCAGTGGCAGTGGTAAGAAACCTCTCCTTCCAGGAGGTATTCCTATTGCTGCAGATTGCATTGAAGAAATATCAATGAGAAGCTTCTGACAAAACCCATAGTGGGCACACTACAGCCTGGATAGGAGGACCACCACAAAGGTCTGCAGGCACTGCCATCACCAATCACATCTTCAGGCAATGACCCAGCACATCTGATGCCTTGCTTCTTATTTATTTAGGGAATTTATAAACTGACTCTCAACCATTGTGGTTTTGATTTAAAGCAATAATGTAAAAACCGACAATGCAATAAAGGTCAATAAGAGAACAATACAAAGTCTGGCAGTCATAGGGCCAGTGAAATCGATAAAACTTTAGCAGAGGTGCCATAAAAATATAACTAGAACTAGGTATTAAAACATGCAAAAAAGCCTGATGACCTTTTTGACCTGGTGCCCTGAAAAACATCAACACTGGCACCAGGTAAATCTCTCTGGGAAAGGCATTTCCAGAGCTCAGAAAATGTATTTCTCTTTGGGCTACATTCTCAGTGACACTGCTGGTTAAGGGATTCTGGGGGCTGTAGATAAACCCATTGCTTTCCTGAGATCTGGGTATTATAAGAGTCCCACAAATAAGAAAGTCTGGCATACAGTAACCTAACTTAAGATGGAAGTGATGGGGACTCAGAGCAGGACTTCTATTGATTAATAAAGGGGTCAGGCAGGGCCATTTGGTAGAAGATACCATGGGTAAAATTCAGATACCAAATCATAAACTGTTTATGGCATTTTAGGGGAATTGTGTGGATAGATTGCATTTGAATGAACACATTCCATCTTTGAAATAAATACTTTCTGCCCACTCCTTGAGTGTTCCTTAGCACATTCAGATCCCTCGCAAATATGCTTGGCTCTGCACGCCTTCCTTTTCTACTCATTTCTTTCCCTGTCCTTGCCTTCATTCTGACTAATTTGCCATAGCTCTGATCAAGAAAATCTCAATTTCCTTCTCTGCTGGAGCTCCCCTTTGCCCTTCTCACGGTGTTATATTACTTGTCTAGCTTTTTGCCACTGATGGGATAACAAAACCATTTGAAAAACCAATGCATTAAATTGATTGCAGCATGCATACCTGGAGCAACTGTTTCATATCCTTCATGACAGAAGATTACAATTCATTATCAGGCAAAGGAATTTTAAGCTGTATGTCCTATAATTCATTGCAAACAAACTCATTTGCACACACACCCGGTACATAACTTGTGAAATATTTTCATCTGGAAGCCCAGGCCCAAGAGCAGGTAGGAGAGTAGGAACAGGAAAAATCTGTCACTTTCACTTTTGCATGCATTTGGATTTTTTCAGTATTGTCTTCTGTTAATCCTGACTGTGAAGTGGTGTATGTGCAGAGGCAAATTATTCAAAGACAAACAGAACCAAAAGTCTCTGCATTTCTACTCTTGTTTTTGCTGTTGTTCTGTGCTTAACTAGGTGACCCTAAGCTGAACTTATCATATTGTTTTCTGGGCAAGATTTGTTTACTTTTTTCTAAGGCTGAAAATGCGTCACTTGTCCAAGATCACCCAGTGCATTTTCATGGCCAAGTGGGGATTTGAATCCTGATCTCATAGAATCACAGTCCAACACTTAAACCATCACACCATGTTAACATTTACACTGCATTTCCAGTCAGTGGATTTCATTGACCAAATTCAGTAAGCTCAGCTGTTCTCAGCAGAGATATTCAGAGTTATGAGTATGTAGAGTTATATGTTGATTGATTACACAACCCTTGTGCTGGACAGCAATGCTAAAGAACTGAATGTGCAGCCAAATGCACAATGGAGTACGCAGTGGAATGCACCTCTGAATATACCATGGTATCCCATGTGTAACTTTGCTTCCATGACCTTAAATCAAAAATACCCAAGCCTTTCTGTAGGGGAACCTACGTATGTGTAAGACACCAACAGAATTTTGGCTGTTGTGTCTCTTTTTCCCTAAAAGTGTTAAATATGTGGGGGCTGTCAGAAAAAAGAAGTGGCAATCTCAACTGAGTATCACTCAGTTGGATAAAGGGAAGGTTGGACCAAGTAAAACAGATAACCTTAACAGCATGGCATTTCCATATGTGCTCACTAAAAATGGAGAGATCAATTTACATACGGTACATGTAAGGTTCATAGATTCTTATTATTGGAAGGGAACACAAGGACCATCCAGTCTAACCCCCTGCCATGCAGTAATACACAGTTAAAGCTTTCCTGAAAGATGCCCATTTAAACTTTGTTTAAAGACCTCCAGAGAAGAAGAGTCTTCCACCATCTGAGATCCTCAACAGCTCTTACTAAAGATACATTTCCCCTTATATTTAGGTAAAATCTCCTTTTTTGTAATTTGAATCCATTGGTTTGTGTTCTGATCTCTGGAGCAGCAAAAAATAGATTTATTCCATCATCCACATAACATACGGATATTTAATGATAACTGTCATATGATCTCCCAGCCCTTCCCGATAAGGCTTAGTTTCAAGATTTTTGATCATCTCGGTTGCCCTTCTCTGGACATGTACTAGCATGTTGCTATCCCTCTTGAATGTTGGTGCCCAGAAGCAGACACAATATTCAAGGTGAAGAAAAGGTTCAAGAAAAGAGTGACACTACAAATTCCCTTGATATGCAAAATATGCTCCTGTTGAGATTCACATGTGCTCATTTTTTTCTGTTTGTTCTGTTTCATACACATTCAGCCCTTTCAGTCCAACATCCACATGCATGTGTGATTTAAAAAAACAAAACACTTTTGCACTTATTTTCAGATGCAGTTTCCCCAACATATGTATATTTTTGTACATGATCATCCCTCATGAGCATATTTTTGCCTACAATTTCTACTAGTCTAGGAAGTATTATTATTTAATTTAAATCCTGTCTTTCTACCAGCACAGGATTCATGACAGCCCAGAGCAACTAAAAAAATCAAGTACAGGTAAAACAATAAATACAAAAGTAGAATAAAATAAATAAACAACAATTTTATATTAAAAAACACAAGTTAAAAATAATTTTAAAAACAAATTTTAAAACATATTAAGAAACAGACACAGTATACTCCATTAAAACTCTGTCTTCTGCAAAATAAATTAAAAATCAGAGTCTGTCTAAATAAAAAGCTCCTTGTCTGTTGCAGGGAGAGGATTAACTGAACCTTTCATGGAAGGGAGTTCTACAACTGCAGAGCAGCTATGGTGAAGGCTTTCTTCCTTGTCCTCATCAGATGTGTCTATGTGGGACCAGGGTGACCAGGAATCCTCCTTTTCCAGTGCATGTCTTACACTTCTATCTTCTGTCCAGCAGGAATTCCAAAATGTCCTCCATTTTGAGGTTGACTAAGAAGCCCATTGAGTAACACCACATTTGCTGTTCTTGTTAAGAAATTTGTTTACTTGGCAACCTGTCCTTGCTGTAAATGGCCGGGGGGGGGGGGGGCAGGATGGAGCCTTCCAAAGTTGTTCTTTTCTAGAAGCAGCAGCAGCAGACAAGATCTGCCACCAGAGCTCAGGGTATGTTTGTTTTTCAGAGCGGAAAAGGACGGCAAACATATTTGTCAATGGACTGCTTGAGGACACACTGCAAATGCTGAAAGGGTTTTTTCCCCTTCATTTCAGCACATGGACAAATGAAAGGAATAATTGAAATGTAGATTCAAGTCCAAAACACGCTGCAGAAATAATTCAGTTGGGACTGCTTTAATAGCCCTAGCTCGGTGTTAGGGAATCCTGGGAACTGTAGTTTATTGTGGCAGCAGGGCTCTCTGACAGAAAAGGCTAAATATCTCACAAAACTACAGTTCTCAGAATTCCCTGCCACTGAGCCAGGGCAGTTAAAGCATTTTCAAACTGGATTAGTTTTGCAGTGTGTTTTGGACCATAGCCAAGGGTTTTTTGCTAGTAAAGTACAATTTCACTAGCCAACATGTATGAAGATGAAAATAATGAAGATAAGTTCATCAGAAAAATATGGTTGAATATATAATAAAATTCTGTATATAGACTGTAGCTGTAAATGAATCATATGATATGAATTCATATTTATATTAGAGGTTTTAGCTTTTATTTTGTAATGTTCTACATTTTTCTTGAATGCCCTATATATTGAGGTCGGGTCACCCTGAATGGGACTAGGAGAAAGCCTTCCCTTGCAGATCTTAAAACCTGGGCAGACTCATATAGGGACCTACAGTCTTTCAGATAGACTAGACCTGTGATGGAGAACTTATGGCACATGTGCCAGAAGTTGCATGTGACACCATTTTGTGGGGAGGAGTATCAGGTGTGTGTGCACCCTCAGAGACAGCTGGAGGCCAAGAAAAACACGAGGTGGAGAAGGAACCACAGGTGCGCAACTATGGCTCCTCCTCCCTGACATTTCACAGCTTTCAGCTGTCTCTCGGAGACAGCTGGAGGCTGAAAAAGGTGTGGGGAGAGAAGTCCCACCTGGAGGTCCTGCCCCCAGAGGGCAGAAGTCCCATCCTCAGCACTGGGTAACACCCAATGCTGAAAAAATTCTTAGTGGGGGCATGTGGTCCCAAAAAGATTCGCCATCACTGGTCTAAACTCAAGTTGTGTAGGACTTTAAAGGTCAGCCAGCACTTTAAATCCTGCCTGGAACTGACCTGGTTGTCAGTGAGGCTGTTTCAGCAGGGGAGTTATATACCCCTTATAATCAATCCAGCCAGCAGCCTGGCTGCAAAATTTTGGGCCTGCTGAAGTTTCTGAAGGCAGTCCCATGTAGAGTGTGTTACATTAATCTAAAAGGAATGTAATCAAGGCACATAGCCAGATCTGACATCTCAAGGAACAGGAGCAGTTGGAGCACCAGTTTTAGCTGTGTATGAATTACATTAGATTGTGTTTAAAATGTGAACCAAACAACCTGCCCCACATCTTTTCTTATCTTTCATTGCTTTTTGAGCAGCACATTAACTTTCGGTTGGAATAACATATGCAAACATAGAGAAGAGGAGGAGTGGAACGAGAACATTTTTCCTAATGTTAAGGGTGGGTTACATGTGGCCTGGAGCCTGTATGCTTCCCTCTACTTTTTTGCCCTCCTCATGGGTCCCCATTACCATGCTGCCAAAATCCAGTAGTGTGATAGTAACCAAAAAGTGCATTCTTCCTTTAATTTTCCTGCGATAGAACCAAATTTAGGAGATACATTAGCATTCTTTACCCATCCCAAAAATACTTGTATTCAAAATGATATATTCATCCAAGGCAGGCTCTTTTTACCAGTAATAGTATGATTGCATCTACTTCAGAATTAATGCAGTTTGATACCGCTTTAACTGCCATGGCTCAATGCTATGGAATTCTGGTATTTATAGTTTTGTGAGATATTTAGCCTTCTCTGTCAGTGAGCTCTGGTGCCACCACAAACTACAAATCCTAAGACTCCGTAGGATAGAACCATGACAGTTAAAGCGATGTCAAACTGCAATGATTCTGCAATCTGGCAGTAGCCTATGCTTCCATTTTAACTATTGTGGCTTCCCCTTTTGGAATCCTGGGGCTTGTAGTTTGGTGAGGCACTGGAGCAGATCTCTGGCTGAGAATTGTAAATGCCCCTTCCTAAACTGCAAATCCCAGCACTCTGTTGGATTAAAGTTGTGGCAGTTAAAGTGGAATCATACTTCTTGGCTACATCAATGCTGTGTGAAAGGGTCCCTGGTGATTCCCAGATGTATTGCTCTACAGCTGCACCATCCCCATGTTGGCTGGAAATAATATGGCTTGTAATGAGGATGGAAATGGCAACCCGCTCTGAAGAAAGTTGCCAAGAAAACTCTGTGATAGGCTCGCCTTATGGTCACCATAAATTGGAAATGACTTGAAGGCACACAACAACAACAGCAACAACAATGCAACAAATTTGGAGTGCGCCAGCTTGGGACAGATGGGCATTTATTACACGTGCTTAAGAGGATAATTTAGGCAATTATAATTGCCAAGCAAAACTATACTTATATATCTTCTATGTCAGGGGTTGGAATCACATGATATTCCAAGTATTATTGAATTACAACTCTCAGCAGAGTACTCAGCAGAACCAATGGTGAAAGATGCTAGGAAAGGTAGTCCAACAATGTCTGGAGTGCTGTATGATTCCCACCTTTGTTCTATATGTTCTGTCCCCTATCCAGAATCCAAAACTACAAGTGTCTTGCATACAGTAAGGGAAATCTAAAATGTTGTACAAACTAGAGTTGTAATAGCCCACACTGCAGATTATTGCACTTTAATACCATTTTAACTGTTCTAGTTTCAATGTACAGAATCCCAAAGTATGGCCTGTTACAGACTACCAAAATAAAGCTGCTTCGGGTTTCTTTGGAGGTATGCTGTTTAAATGATGCATGCATCCTAAGAATCCGGAAGCTGCACCAAAGCCGCACTCCAATGCTCAGGAATGGAGTGTGGCTTTGGTGCGACCTCCGGACTCTTAGGACCCATGCATCATTTAAATAGCATACCTCCAAAGAGACCCGAAGCAGCTTTATTTTGGCAGTCTGTAACAGGCCATCGTGTTTAAATAGATGCCAATTGGACCTACAATTTATACATCTGAAGATGCAGATAGCTGGGCTCTACAAAAATTTATAGCAACTAAAACTTGTTAGTTAACCTTCAAATTCACCCAATTCACCTGAGCTCTGGAGCTTCCTCCTTATGGAGTCAGATTAACTCCCTCTTTGCTGTCCCCACATTGGCAAGTAAAACTTTTCCAACAGACTTTTGAAGAACTAACTGCAAGGTCTTTTAATAATTGCTGTTTAATATATTTTATTGTTTATACTGTAATGGATATGTTTGATTATGGAGAGCCAGCATGGGGTAGTGCTTTGAGTGTTGGACTGTTACTCAGGAGATCAGGGTTTGATTCCCAGCTCTGTCAAGAAACACACTAGGTGACCTTGAACAAGTCACTTGCTCTCAGCCTCAGTGAATGGCAATGGCAAATCTCCTCTGAACAAATCTTGCCAAGAAAACACCATGATCAATTTGTCTTAGGGTTGCCATAAATCAGAAATGACTTGAAGGCACACAACAACAACATTTTGATTGGTTTTAATGCCAGACATAGTTTATATTTCAGCAATACCTTGTTGCATGTTTTCATCTGTAAGGTTCTAGTTGTGTTTATTTTAACTTTTGTATGCTGCCTTGTGTTTCAGCTTCAAGAAAAAAAACAAGATATAAGTGAATAAAATCATCATAATGATCACCACCAATATCACCATCTGTTGTTTTAGCTAGGCCATTATTATTCCCAGGTATTGAGGGATGGGGCAAATGTGAAGAATAACCACCCAGTATTCCAGTTTGGTTTCCTTTTCCTTCTTGACAGAGATGGAATTAGGAATCAGGTGTGGCAATTTGGATAGAATCTGAGTAAGTGCCACCTCTTTATCAATCAGCCCTTTCTGTTTCAAGAATTAGCTGGGAAGAGGAAAGGAAGGGCAAGGACAGCAGACACCAGATGAAACCTACTCCAGACTTTCTCCAAGGAAACCAGATCTGGGAAAGGCCTATATGGAGAACAGACCCACTATTTTGCATTCTGCAATTGCTGGCTAAGAGGAAGCTTCTTGAAGCCTATTTGAGGAAACTTACAAGTTATTCATAGTTCTAAGTGTCCTGTCTTGTGGCCTCCTCTTGCTGTTATTCTTTTTAAACACACCTTGAAGAACACAAGGAAGGAAAACTAGAACCAGGAAGGACTGGTAACCCATGGGGGGATGAGCTGATACCTCATTATTTTCTGTTTATTCCTTTAGTGTATTTGTTACACAGATATTATATTTTTTATGAGTTATAGCAGTGATACTCAAAAACGTTTTACCCTTGGGACCCCCCTCCCAACATCTACATACAGATGCTGCATCCCCCCCCCCCTTAACGTAGTAAGTGACTAAAAATATTTTGTTTATTTAATGTGTGTATTTTCAGTTGTACATTCATGTATATTAATATTTTAACATTTTATAAGGAAATAAGATTGTTCAAATTAGAACAGTTTCATTTAAATAAATTCAATATTCAACACATGTGTAAATTTTACATATGAAAAGGTTTGGGAAGAGGAGGAGGAGGAGGAGGAGGAGGAGGAGGGATCATGGCCTCCAACTCTCATGCCCTGCTCCTTCAGCAATTCTCACTCTCTCCCATCACCCCCACCCCAGGGTCCCTCCGTATGGTTTGAGAACCACTGAGTTACAGTTATATACTTTTGCTTTTGGGTTGCATTTTGATTTCTTTGTAATTTATATATCAGTTCATACAGGAAAAAAAATGTGCAAAAGCCCCCAGTGACCCTTCAAGGTATGGATTTCCTGAGAGATATGTCCTGTGTGTGTGCATCTTTTATTGCTAAAGATGACATTTTCACTGCTATTGCTCATTCACTGTTGTCACTGCCAGCTGACTGCCTCACTGCCTCCAGTTGTAATTTTACTATTGTGGACTGGAATCTTTAAGTAGCTCTTTAGGGGAGGGGAAGTAAGATTAAATAATCAGCCTGTGTAGAAGTTGGGAAAGGGGCAAAGGAGATAGGGGTGAGAAAAGATATTAAGAATTTGTAATCCAAATGCTTGGCTCATGATTGTGTGTGTGTGTGTGTGTGTGTGTGTGTGTGTGTGAGAGAGAGAGAGAGAGAGAGAGAGAGATCCAGCCACTTTGAAAAGAAATTTTGAATTTGTCCTCAAAAGCCACTGGAGACATGAGCTGGACAAGTGATGTGTATACACACCCATGTGCACAAAATTATTCAGCTGTGCACTGAAGTGCAATGGCTTTGTAGTGTAATATTATTGCCATTTGGATTCTTGTAGCTGTGTTATTTCATGCTTAGATTTTATTTATCTGTTTTGAAAGAAATACATAATTTTTTTTCTGCATAGAAAATAATAGCTGTTTCTGCTTGAGGAAGGTGCTACTCAGTAATACAGACTGAAATGGAAAATGGAGGAGTGAGAAGGAGAGAGAAAGAAAGAGAGAGTTGCTTTCCCTCCACCATCTTAAAAACCTCATCTTTGGCTCTTAAGACAAAACAACTCCTGTGATTGTTCAAGCTGATTCATATCTTTTGCTCATTAAGGAATCCACTCTGCCTTCTGTTGAGGATACTAATTTAGCAATAATAGTGTAGTCAGGAAAGAAATTAATTTTAATGGCAATTTTACAGCTCCGATTCATTCATTCTTTTTTTTAAAAGATGTTGTTGTGAACACCTTTTATTGCTGTTTTTTCTCTGATATTCAACAAAGCAACACTACGGCTATAAAAATACAACTGACTCAGTCCATGATAAATTATTCTGCCATGTATTTATTTATCTGTTTATTTATCCAGTCTAGTAACATATCCTGTCTTTCATCTAGTGAAGTCGAGATAGCTGTCCTCCCCACATTATTCTTATCCTGTAAGGTAGGTTATGGAAAGGAAGAGTGACTGACCCTAGGTCACCTAATGAATTTCATGTTTCCTTGCAAATAAGAGTTTGGGTCTTTCGAATTCTGGTCTAACACATTAAGCACTGTACCACCTTGTCTGTGTGGTAAATGTTTCACCTAGGGCACATGGTCATATTGTTATAGATCAGTAGACATGAGGAAGTACTGGGATGGGGTGAGGTGGGGAAAACTTTTTAAAATCAAGAGTGCATTAGATTTGTTATTTTATACTTTCCTAGAATCAAGTGTCCTGTACATTGATAGTAATTGGGTGGAATCTTTGTCATGGACAAATCATCCATTTCCTGGGGACTTTTTAGCTCTTTAGGAATGGAACATCAGCCAAAATGATCTGCCCCAGCAATGTGAATTTCTGATTGGTTTTTGGGAACTGTTGTAAAATTTTGTATAGTGGCATCACTTATTTTCCTGCCCATGATAGTCAGCGTCTAGAACAGTGATTTCCAAACTTTGGTCCTGCACTCTTTTTTATCTTCAACTCCTAAAAGCCTTAGCCAGTTTGGTTAACAATTAAGAATTCTGGAAGTTGAAGTCAAAAACACCTGGAGGACCAAAGTTTGGAAACCACTGGTCTAGAATATGCAGGTGATATGGACCACTGACACAATTAGTCCCAGGCAACCTCAGTTACATTTCTGGAACCAAATATCCCTGTGATTTATGGGGAAATTATGAGTTACAGCAAGATGTGAAATATCCAGAGGTTGGTAACAGGCACTTGATTCCACCCAAACCACTGCTAAAATTCATTGGCTAAAATTCAGTGCTTACTAGTGCTGCCATAGTAATCATTGAAATTCTGTGGTTTTGCTGGTGTTCTCTGTAGTGCTAGAGTGTTGTCCACCACCATGGCGCCCACCCAAATGCAAGCTAGAGCATCTTTCCTTTCTAAAGAGAAAGAAAGGGCAAACAGATCTCATTTTTGTGGTGGTGTTGAATTTCTGGGTATCATTTTATTCACAGTTTGATAATACCTGAGTTAGAAATGGAAAGGTAGAAAACCTGGACAGAATCTAGATGAGTATCTTTAAAAAAAATCAGTTTTAGTTCTTTTGGTATATCTGTGGTAGTGGCAATTTTAACTTCTTACCCACAACAGTAATTTTTTAGTTTGTGCAATGCTGTCTGTGGAACCCATTCTAACAGTCTGGGCTAGAGAACATCTTTTTCCAATGTGACATATTACCACAACTGCACAGCTTCTTAGAATTATAACTTGAAGTAAGATATGATAATATTGATGCTCAAATAATCCTGCTGAGATCAATGACACTTCAACTGAGTATATTTGGAAGACATGGCTGCTCTGGAAGACAGGCCTGTTTTGAAATTTTATGCCTGCTAGAATGGCAATGAGTGGAGGTGCTGTCCAGTGCTGATCTTTCCTTTCTTGACAGTCTGCAGTCAGTAATCTATAGCAATGTATTCCCTTATAGAATGGGTGAGAATCATGTGCCTCACTATATGTTGCACTAGAACTCTCAATGTTCCCTATCATTGGCTGGCTGGTTGAGGATGCTGTGACATACAGTCTGAATGGCTGCATGAATCGCACATCTGTTTTATCAACTACATTTTGGTTTCTGATGACAGAAGAGCTGGAGTTAAAACAGAGGGTGACTCTATAAAATTTTTATATGGCACATCCAGAAGAGCATGTTGTGAAAAAAAAAGCTACCATTCTAAGAAGAAGGTAATCAGGAATTAATCTCTTAGGCATGAATATTTTAGCATCAGTATGTAGCCTTTCAATAGCAACAGGGCTTAGAAAACCTCGAAGTACTATACAGTCTCAGGGGATAGGCAAATAGTTTTTAAAAAATGTTTTAGGTACTCAAGTTGGTCATAGGAAGGTTGCAGAAGATATAATCCTATTGAAACAGCTCTACGTGGTTTCTGGCTTTTTAAAATAATAATAATAATAATAATAATAATAATAATAATATGTTTTTATTTATAGACCGCTATTCCGCTTTGATCATAGTGGTGTACAAGTAAAAAATTGCAATGACAAATACAAAGTACAATCAAATATTTTAAAAAAAGAAATATTGATATTAATAAAAAAAAGAATGTTGTCTTCCAGGCGAGGCCTGTTGTTGCTGGCCTGCCTCTCTCCCCCTCAAGATGGTGGTCAGGAGGAGGGCTTTTTGTCTTCAGGCCAGGCCTCTCTCCCCCTCAAGATGGTGGTCAGGAGGAGGGCTCTTTGTCTTCAGGCCAGGCCTCTCTCCCCCTCAAGATGGTGGTCAGGAGGAGGGCTCTTTGTCTTCAGGCCACTCACTAAGATTTTTGTCACTCACTCACTAAGATTTTTGTCACTCACTAAGATCACAATCAATTTTTAAAAACCTTTTGTTCCTCACTTTTCTCAATATGTGATGCAGTGCCACTGTATGATGAAGTCAATTATGTCGACTGCTGTTATAGGACAAAGTTGCATTGTGTTAATGCACTAAGAAAGGATCCATGGAAATGCTTACAGTATAAAAAGAGCCAAAATCCTCAGTAAAGACAAAGTCAGCAACTGCAATAGAAGTAGAAGTTGCAGGATATTGGGGTGGGGTGGGGTGGAGTTGAGAACAGAGGAAATTGGTGTCAGTCTAGGTTTGGCCAAACATTGAAAGTCTAGAAGTTTAAGGTGAATTTCTATATGTCCCTCTCAGTTTCCCTGATTTCTATAGTTCATGGTTGGTTGAGTGGGTCTAGGATTATATCCAAAGACGACCACTCTGTTCAAAATATCATTTAATCCTAAAACTCAGCATATAGCATGAAATAATAATCAGTCCAAAGTACAGTTGCCTTTGAGGTACCCTCATGGTTAGAAGATCTATATACAACAAAGCAGAGAGATAGAGGTATACATCCTGGAAAAGCAGAATGTAGAAAAGAGGTGAATTTTAGTGTGTGCACTGATGAGAGATTAATGTATATAGGTGTGGTGAGGGGAAGGGAGATCGATATTCTAAAAATCAGGGCGAGAGGAAAAGGAATATTTTCTTCCTAGGGGAGCAAACTGTAATGCATTTATGTACAGGTTAAATAAACAATAGCATAAGGCAGTGATGCACATATATTTGGAGGGCTTGTATTGATATTTCCTACGGGACACTGGAGGGCTACATCTTCATTCTTCTCCATTGCCCCAAGGGCAGTCATTGGCTGCTTTGTGGGGGAGAACCCATCTGGACCTGAAAAGGTGAGAAGAATATAAGCCCCTATACAATGAAATGGTCACTAGTAACCCTAAGAGACTATGGAGGATGCCATATAGGCTATTTTTGAGCCCCATCTTTTGGGGAGAGGGGCTGACATGGTTCATTTGTGGTTTCAAAACTTCCTACATTTGTTTCCTCCCTAATGAATATTCCCTGACCACTAAAACACTCTTACTTGGAGCTTGTTTTAGAAGAGGGTTGCTGCTCTTAGAGGCTTCCAGAAGCAGAATTCCCCCTTTCCTCCTATGTCTTTTCCATAGGGCTTTGTGGGAAGATTGTGGGTGTCAATAAAGATGTCCAAAGGCTGCACATGGTCCATAGACCATGTGCTTCTCATCCCTGGTATAAGAGCAATTCAGGCGGGGTACAGACCGCCGCTTTGCGGCGGTCTGCCGCTGCCGCCAGTAGCAGGGAGTCGGAGCCTTCACACGGCCCGACTCCCGCGCAGACTGAAAAAGAAGCTCCAAAATGGAGCTTCATTTAGCGAGGCGCCAGGGGCGCGCTCGCTACGTCACAAGCGGCGCGACGCGTACGGACGCCCAGCGTCCGATACGCAAAGATGGCGCCGGCCATGTAGAAGGGCCGGCGCCATCTTGTACGGACGGAGTCCGTACTAGGCCCAGGGGCGTCTATAAGAGACGCCCCTTTTTTAAAGCACCTCAGTTTCTTTGCTGTTCCTTGAGACCACAAGTTTATCATGTTTATCTTAGTCTGGCTTTGGCTACCAAGATTAATTACAGTGGACCCTTGGTATCCATTGGGATTTGGTCCCAGGACCCCCATGGATACCAAAATTTGTGGATTCTTAAATCCCATTATATACAATGGCACAGTAAAATGGTGTTCTTTATATAAAATGGCAAAATCCAGGTTTGCTTTTTGGAATTTGGAATTTGTTTTGAATATTTTCAAGTCACGGATAGTTGAATCCATAGATAAAAAATTAGTGGGTTTGAAGAGCTGATTGTAACCATTTCTGGGGGAAATATGATGTGGAGAGACTGAGAGTGGTTAGTTAATCTTGGTAGCCAAATCTATGTTATGTTATGACGAGCCCCCTAAATCATGATAAATTTAAGTGGCCTCAAGGAATGGCAAATAAGGTGAATTGCTGTCATATCATAGTATCTAGAAAATGGACCACCAAATCCTAACTCGTCCATCACTGACAATATTAATTTAATATTGACCATATCCCAGTTCTGTAAAGGTGAATCCCTCTCTCCTTGCTGGTATTTTCTGTTTAATACTCTCTTTTACAAAATACAAGACACGGTTTGAGATTAGGAGGATACTTTTCAAAAAACTCTTTGGCTTGTTACTGATTATCAAGGGATTCCTTTCTGCCTCTTTCCTTTCTTTTTCCGTTTGTTCACTCATTTGTATTGGAACAGCCATAAGAAACTCTTTGGGGCTTCATATTGCTGAGGTTTTCTGCTTTTTTTAATCTAATAAATTATGAAGAACTGTCCTGCAGGCTCATACTCTTTACAAGCTTGTCCTGGGGAGATAATTTCTTGCACAACTCCCAGTCACATTAATAAGGCTTGTGCTAGAGGAGTTCTTGGCAAATTATGCCCTTAGATCAAAAGGGGGGGGGGAATCAAATATATTGTGAACACATGTGTATGCTTATTTGAATTATTTTATTGCAGAACGCAACTTATATCTGCTGTTGAATAACTGTTAACGTGGGCACATTATACATAAGATTAACCTTTATGGGAGCTGCTAAATTTGCAAACTGTAGACTTTTGCTTGATGTGGAGGTTGCAGAGATCTTGGTAGAATTAGGGGAGGGATTTCAATGGTTTGTCCAGAAAACATGGTGAATTACATTCAGCACTCTGTGTGTGTTTCCTAGAATTCCTTTGACCGTTTTTCTAATTCAGCAATGTGCAACTTCCCAAGGTTTGCACAGGCCTCACTGAATTTAAGAAAGCTATTCTTTTTTTATTTTTATTTTTTTAAAAAAAACCCTCAAAATGTTCCCTGCACCCTTTTTGGACATGAGAGACAGTTTTACTGTGTGCCCTCTCTGGGCAGTCTTAGGCCAGGAGATGCTCCTCTCCCAAAAAACAGGTAGTGACCAGAATTCATATTCAGTTTCAGAAAACAAAAACAAAAAACACTTCCTAGCAGCCACTTTTCACAATGCTGCTCCAATTATTGCTAAGGGTATGCTTTGGGTTCAGAGATAGCCTGAACCAAATTGAGTTGATTCCCACATTTCTGGGAGATGTCTAAAACAAAGCAGGTTTCCTCTGAAGAGGACTGAATTGGAATGTAAACATTCCTGAAGATCTATTAGATCAGTTTGGACTCAAAGGGACATAGAGACAATGATAGTTTCTCTCAAAAGATGGAGCCAGCCATGTATTTTTGGTATCTATGGGTGCTCTTGGAATCAGACCCCAGTACATACCAAAGCCCCACTGTAAACTAGGTACATCTAGCACAAAGGTTGATGCTTTCCTTGTATATGCGTGCAGAAATTCAGTTTTTGCTTCATAGAGCCATTAGGGAGCTTTAGGTAAGTTTTGCTATTTGCTGGAGAGTGAAGGTAATGTCAGTCAGCCAAAAACAACTAGTGGTGATTGTTGGCTTCCATGTCAGTGGGGTGACATGGGTTTTTGATATACTATGGGTTTTTCATTGAAATTGAAAGGAGTTGTCCCACTTTTGTTTCTGTTGTTAACTGTCCTCAAGTCGACCTCAATTCATGGTGACCCTATGGATGAGACATCTCCAAGACCCTCTGTCTTTCACTGCTCTGCTTAAGGAGATTATCGCATGGCAAAAAAAGCATGACTTACCCCAGCTGGGATACAGTCACTTACGGGATGTAGTCGGGAAATATCACATTAAAAATGCCTCTGATGCCACACATTGACTGCATCCCAGTTGCATCCTGGCTCCCAGCTGTGCTCAACTGACTGATTTGCAAACACAAGTGGCTGGGAGCTGGGATGCAGCTGGGATGCAGTCGGTAGGGGTAAGTCACTTTTTTTTGCCATGTGATAATTTCCCAAGTCTTGCAGATTCATGTCGATGACCTCCCTGATTAAGGGTAGCCATCTGGCATGTGGTCTTCCTCTCTTTCCACTATAAAAGTGCTAAACCTTACTGCCTTTGAATATCTTCTTTAAATAGAATAGAACCTTGAATAGCTTCTTTAAATTTCAGACTAAAACCCAGAGAGTTTTCATTATTCCCTGATGTGGAAGCCACCATTTGCCATTGTTCGCCCTGAATGCTGCTGTTTGAGCATTTCAGAAAGAAGCACTACCAATTACTTGCTCCCCTCACTATTATTTTTCTCACATCTGTTTACAGCTATCCATTACCAAGCCTTAGGGAACTGGAAAGCAACACTGATGCTTTTCTCTGTGTTTGTTTGTTACAATATTTTGGATGCTTTTCAAGTACTGGGTTGTTCCAATAGATGGACATATCCTCATTATATCCTCATTCTGTTGCAAATATTGAGCAATGGCTTGTTGGAGACACAATAGGAATTCTCTGCGACTTCTTTTGGCTCTACAGCAGAAGTGGAAGCCCAATCAAATCAGATTTTATTTCTGTCAAGCCAGTAGCCATTGCAATTATAACAGATACAGTACATACCATCAGACATGGCATATAAAGCCTTAGTAGTATTAATGTTGAACTGCTCTTACTGACAGAAAGTTCTTCCTAATGTTTTAGAGATTCCACCTAAACATTAGGAAGAACTTTCTGACAGTAAGATCTGTTTGACAGTAGAACATACTTCCTTGAGGTGTAGTGGAGTTTCCTTCTTTGGAGGTTTTTAAACAGAGGCTGGATGGCCATCTGTCAGGAGTGCTTTGATCATGTATTCCTGTATAGCAGGGGGTTAGACTGGATGGTCCTTGTGGTTTCTTCCAGCCCTATGATTTTATGATCCTATAATTCTAATGCCACTAGGACTTAGGATGGCCTGGCATGTTTTGTTTCTGCAATTATTAAGGCAAATTTTATGACTTTTTGCAACCCCATGGTAGCTGCTGGAAATCATGCAAACACAACACAAATAAACGAAGAGATTCTTCAGAAACATTATCATACAAGATTAAAAATAAAGGACAGCGAGATCATATTATTCAAAGATATCCCAGCAGGAATCTTAAGAAGAGGAAAGGAATTATGTGAAGTCGAAGGCTTTCATGGCCGGCATCCATAGTTTTTTGTGGGTTTTTTGGGCTATGTGGGTTCTAGCAGTTTCTTCCTGGCGTTCACCAACATCTGTGGCTGGCATCTTCACAAAAAACTACGAAAGGAATTATCTTTCCCCATTAAAGTAATGAGAGCAAATAATATACTGTAATGTATAAGTGGGAAAATCCATCTGGACTATCATTCATGAACAGGCAAAAAAAGATGACAAATAAATATGGTACAGAAAGCCAGGGCATTTCTGGAAAACTTTGAGAAAAGGAACACATCTGAGAAACGATAAGAAACAAAGGATAATGAAAATAAAACAAAAACCAACTGAAGATCAATACCAGGACAGCCAAGATAAGCAACAGAAAACTGACACATAAACTGAAGATATGGAAGACAATGAAAGAAAAGGAGATAGTGAAATAGAAAGAATGCAGTGGTGAGACCTTCTGCAGGCCAGATTAAGTGGCAAGCCCTACCCCTACTGCTAAACCCTGTCCCTAGGGACTGTCATGAAGTGAGCCCCTGTGCAGAGGAGATGGAGGAGGAGCAAAGACAGCCACTCTCAGATGGGATTTGCAAATGATAACTGAGGGGCTATGCAGACTGCCCCTAAGGGATGGCCTCCAGTAGACCCTTTTACAGCCAGATTGGAGTCACACTCCATGGCAACCACACGCTGCAGCCCCAAACTGGCCTTTGCAGGGTGCAATAGCCCCGGTGCCATGGCTTTATGATGCTCCTTTGGTGCTGCGTCATATGAACGCAGCACCAGAGGAGCGCCATAACATTGCATGCCATGTGGTGCGGTGTGCAGTGTCACGCCGGCCTGGGAGCGGAGCTGGGGTATGCATCATATGGACGCCACACCCTGACTCTGCCCACAGGCCAGCTTTTCTTGCTGGTCTACACAGCCTCTGAGAGTGTTTGTTTCCCCCTCTCTTTATTTCCCTTCATGGGAACATAATGAAGCTGGACATTCAGCCACAATTTGCAAGATCATCATCATCCTCATCATCCTACCTTTCCCACAAGATTGGGCCTCATGGCAATTTGCAAATTAAAATGATTGAAACACAATTAAAAAACAAACAAACAGAAAAAGTCAACTTTAAAATAGAATTAAATCACTATCAGTACTAAAACAATTTGAAAGTTATAGGCCTGTTCTAGACGGGCCTTTGTGCCACCCTCGTCATGTGCTAGGGGTTGGCCGAGGACTTAGCATCCATACCGGCCTCACCTCTAGCACGTGATGAGGGCATAAAAATGGTGGTGCCCTATACACACGGGCGCTGCCATTTTTACGTGCTGGACGCTTAGCATCCGCGTTGCCCTTGCTTTTGCAGCTTCTTTTTCTGCCGCTGGGAAGCCTCCCCGTTTGGAGGCTGAGGCTTCCTGGTGGCGGAAATGGAGGCGGCGGCAGAGCGCCCTTCTTCTGTAACGCGCCATAGTTAAGCAAGTAAAACAGTACAATTTAATACAATCTAAAATACCCACTCGCAAGCCCTCAATTCTAAAAGTCTATCTGAATAAAAAAAGTCTTTGCTTGCCAACAGAAGGAGGGGGGCTTTTCTAGACTCCTTGGAGAGGGAGTTCCAAAACACACGGCAGAAATAATCCAGTTTGAGATTGCTTTAACTGTCCTGACTCAGTGCTAGGGAATCGTGGGAACTGTTGTTTGTTGTGGCACCAGAGCTCTCTGACAGAGAAGGCTAAATGTCTCATAAAACTAAACTTCCCAGAATTCCCTAGCATTAAGCCAGGGCACTTAAAGCGGTCTCAGACTGGATTATTTCTGCAGTGGGTTTTAGACCGGAGTTCCAAGTCTAGCGGCAACCACTGGGAAGGCTCTATCTCATGTTCCTGCAACTGTATTTTAGAAGGTGGTAGGACTGAAAGAAGTGCCTCTCCTGTAGATTTCATGGTCTGGTCAGGATCGTAGGGGTGTGTGTGTGCTTCCTGCCTCCCTGTCTCAAGGAGGCAGTAGTTAGACCACTCTTTAAAAAGCCCTCCCTGGACCCCCTGGATAGAAATAACTACAGACCAGTCTCATTACTACCATTTTTGAGCAAGGTGATAGAGAGAGCGGTCGCCAATCAACTACAAGCAGTCTTGGATGAAACGGATTTTTTGGATCCATTTCAAACCGGATTCAGGACGGGATACGGAGTTGAGACTTCCATGGTTGCCTTAGTCGATGATCTCCATCTGGGCATCGACAGGGGAAGTGTGACCCTGCTGGTGCTCTTGGACATCTCAGCGGCCTTCGATACCATTGACCACGGTATCCTTCTGGAATGCCTGAGAGAGTTGGGTATTGGAGGCACTGCATTGCAGTGGTTCCGATCCTACCTCTCAGGCAGGTTCCAGATGGTGTCGCTTGGGGACAGCTGTTCGGCCAAAAGGGAGCTCAAATCAGGGGTCCCTCATGGTGCGATCCTGTCCCCAATGCTATTCAACATTTACATGAAGCCGCTGGGAGAGATCATCTGGAGACATGGGGCGGGGTGTTATCAGTACACTGATGACACCCAAATATATTTCTCTATGTCTCGGACTGAAGCAGTGACTAAGGATGGCATCTCTCCTCTGAATGCCTGTCTTGGGGCAGTAATGGACTGGATGAGGGAAAACCAACTGAAGCTGAATCCAGGTAAGACGGAGGTACTTGCTATAGGAACCCCGAATCCAGGAATGGAGTTGTGTCAGCCAGTTCTGGATGGGGTCACACTTTCCCTGAAGGATTCTGTTCGCAGCTTGGGGGTGCTTCTTGACTCGTCACTCCAACTGACAGCTCAGGTGGATGCCTTCGTTTGATACGCCTACTGTGCCCCTTCCTGGAGCCGAGGGACCTGGAAACAGTAGTACATGCACTGGTAACCTCTCGATTGGACTTCTGTAATGCACTCTCCTTGGGGCTACCCTTGTGCCAAGTTTGGAAACTTCAGCTGGTACAAAATATGGCAGCCAGATTGATCACGGGAACTTCTAGGAATGACCATATAACACCGGTCTTGAAGTCCCTGCACTGGCTGCCTATTAGTTTCCAGGCAAAGTACAAGGTGTTGGTGATTACCTTTAAAGCCCTACATGGCTTGGGCCCAGAGTACTTGAGGGAACGCCTTCTTCCCTATTGTCCGTCCCGCACACTAAGGTCCTCTGGAAGAAATCTACTACAGCCAAAAAAATCTAGGCTAACATCTGTCTCCCAGAGGGCCTTTTCTACTACTGCTCCTAAACTATGGAACGACCTGCCGGAGGAGATCCGTCACATTTCCACTCTGGTAGCTTTTAAGAAAGCACTCAAGACGGATCTCTTCCGGCAGGCCTTTCCAACCTAGTTACCCTCCCCAGATATAAAGATATTTGTCCCCTCATTTGTCTGTTTCCCCCCGCCAATGTTTCTGCCTATTTTTTGGTTGTTCAATGTTTTTAATGTTTTTAATGTTTTAATATTATTACTGTTTAATTCTGTTTTAGTACTGGGAATGGGGGGTGTTGGTAGGTCTAGGGTTTGATTTTTTTAACTCTATTGTAATTTGTTATATCTTATTGTTGTAACCCGCCCGGATTCTTCGTGATTGGGCGGGCTAGAAATAAATCTGTTATTATTATTATTATATGGTCTATCAAATAGCCTGAAACAAAGCCATGTGGGCTTTATAGGTCCAAACCATTACTTTCAATTGGGATCAGAAACAGACTAGCAGCCATTGAAGCTGTTGGAGCAGGTGAATTGTATTATCTCTGTAACCTTCCACATTTTCTCTCATTGAAAGAATATTTCTCTCTTCTCTCCTCTTCCGATGTTGTTGTGGTTGTGGTAGTAGTGCCTACAGTACAGCCAGTTCTGGGTGCCATGTGGAAAGCTGCTAACAAGCAGCCTAGCAAAGTACAGAGGGGCTCACCCCCAGCAGTTTGGCCATCAAGTGATGAATTGGCCTCAACAACTATGAACACAAGGATGCTATGAAATACTTGCAGTCTGTGTTAGTGGAAGGACTACCTACATTGATAAAATCAGGGGTCTTCAAACTATGGCGGGTTACAGACGGGCAAAAAGGGATGTACTCATGACGTCATGAAGGTAGAGCCTTCAGACGGGCTTTACCTGAATGCCGTCATGAACACGCCCCCCGCACACCCCAAGCGGGAAGAAGCGGCTTTAAAAAGGTGCTGCTTTTTTCCGCTTCTTTTCTGTTTGATGCGTACCTGCGCAGCTCCGTCTGTAAGCCCCTGCACCGATACGTCAGAATTGCTACGCCGCAAATATAAGTTGCCGGTTTAAAAGCTCCGTGTCAGCTGCGTCGCATAATGGGTCGGGTTCCCGGGACATGCGTGGTTTGCAGTCAAGCTTTAATTGCAACGTCCGCTGCCATGGAGCTGTGGAAGCTGAGGCACAGCTGCGGCGCATTTTAAGCCTAGTAACCCTAACCCTAGAGCCACTTGTGCGCATGCGTTGCTAGAACCGCGGGAAGTTGTAACTTTTGCCGGCGGATGTTTTGGTTGTAGAAAGTGAAAAGGGAAAGTTTGGGATTTAAAGTGACCCCCTACACACATTCCTGCGCCATTCTCACCTGGGAAAGGGCACAGTTCGGCTGCTCCTGGCACAGCTCTGTGGCGGCTCCCCTTTGCCACCAGGCAGGATGGCACAGCCATCCACCAGCACCCCGAAAAAAAGGCAGGGGGACGTCTTGGTCTCATACTGAGACGGCTGACCTGATAGCTATATGGTCCCAGCCAAACATTTTGTAGAAACTGGAGCAGTCCTACCTGAATGCTGACACATATCGAGAAGGGGAAGAAGCCATGAGAGCTGCTGCACCGGTACACCAGAATTGCTACGCCGCTACTTTAAGTTGCCCATTTAAAAGCTCCGTCGCATAGTGAGTTGGGGTCTTGGAACATGCGCAGTTTGCAGTCAGGCTTTAATTGCAACGTCCGCTGCCATGCAGCTGTGGAAGCTGAGGCACAGCTGCGGCGCATTTTAAGCCTCGTAACCCTAACCCTAACCCTAGAGCAACATGTACGCATGCGCTGCTTGGAAAGTTTGGACTTTAAAGTGCACCCCTACACACATTCCTGTGCCATTTTCACCTAACAATAAAAAACGCTAAAACTGTAAATATTGACATATGTACAAGGGAGGTGAGGGGAGATGGCAGGGGGGACAGCGGTGGCAGCGGAGACAGCTGTGGCTGCGCATTGCAGATTCAGCAGGAGCGTGGGGACCAAAGGAGAGGAGGCATCTATGATGCTGCTGACACTGGCAAAGTGCAAGCGGACAAGGATGCCAACACCAGCTGATCACCAGCTGGCAGGAGACCACCATTGTTTTAAAGGGGCTTGGGCACTTTAAATGTGCCCCTAGGCTTTCTGCCGCCGCTGCTTAGCCCTGCGCAGCTGCGCATTCGCCAGCTAGCAAAGGAAAAAAAAAAAGAGAGACCCCGGAGCTTGAATGTGCCCAAGACCTTTTGATGCCCTCTAAACTTGCCCCCAAAGGCAAAGGGCAACTACAGGGGGCCTGGGCCTGGGATCAAGGGGCAGGGAGCACTGACAAGGCACTAGGTCCCATGATGTCCCATAAAGACATCATTTCGCCTCCCAGGACATGTGTTCCCTCCCAGCCCTATCTACTCTATTCTACCCTTCCTGTTCTCTCCTCCCACCATGCCTGGCTCACTCGTCCCCAAACCAGCAATGTCCAAACTCTGTCCTTCCAGGCGTTTGGACTTCATCTCCCAGAATCCCCAGCCACCTTGCCCTGTGGTCTAGGATTCTGGGAGATGAAGTCCAAACGCCTGGAAGGACAGAGTTTGGACATTGCTACCTCACACCACTCCTGCCTAGCTTTAAAGTCACAGGGAAAAAGTTTAAAGGGGCTTGGGTGCTTTCTGCCGCCGCTGCTTAGCGCTGCAGCTGCGAAGCTGCGCACTTCTCATGCGGCAAAAGAAAAAAAAGCCGCGGTTTGGGCCGCCCGTGAGGAAGCTGCCTCTCTTTTTGCAGCGTCCTCCGAGGCGGCGGTTTGGAAACTCCGGGTCCGAAACGGACCCAGGTGAGGCGTCTTCACTGCCCCCCCGTGTGGAAGCTCCAACACCTGAAGCACGCCCCCGGGGCGGGCCGTCTGGAGGCTCCGCATTCAGCTAAATACACCTCCAAGACGTCCTCCCCTGCCCGTCTGTAACCCGCCTATTATATTTTGGTAACATCCAGTAGCCAAAGTCTTCTAGGCTCTGCCTCAGGGCAACAAATGTGATCAGGTGTAAAAGTATCCCTATACAGTCTCAAGGGTTGAGTGTAAAAATGGCAAAGATCACTGGAGTATTGTTGGAAATATGCTTTTTATTAGGAAAGGGAAGCCAATCAACAACTACATGGGACTTGCCTAACAATGATGCAGCACACTTTTGAATAGCATCCCTCTTGGAACTGATATTGTTGCAGTTCCTAGCCATTGCCACATACCTCAACTAGTCAGAGAGAGCAGGCCAACCTCCTGCAGACCAGTCATGTGCTAAATTTTTACCCTTGAACACATTATCTGAAATTTTAATTTGGCTAATGAGTCTGAAGAATGTCGTACTGATCTAGGATTTCTAATTATTTCTGTACTTATATTCTGATTACTACCTGATCACAGCTTGGAAAATAAAGGGTTTTTTGGACTAGAGCTTTCTATCCCCCTCCCATGCGTGGTGCAGGATACTGGCAGTTGTGGCCCAAAGAATGTTCTCAAATTGTGCTCTACTTTAAACATCAATGTGGAATGCATAGCTTTTTCAGAGGTGAAGGCCATGGTTGATACTGGCTTGGTGACCAGTAAACTCACATATGTACCTATATATTTTTGAACACACAAGCATCCCAGCATACATCCATTCTTCACCGGGAGAAAGTGGAGAATATTTTTTCTATATTTGCTCCTTCCCCTGGCAGTCCTGATACAGATCATTCTTTCTTTGCTGTTAGCAGCTGTGCAGAAAGAGCAGCCTGCTATCAAATTGATAGGGTGGAAAAATTTAATGTAATTGAGTGCAAGTTGGGGCATCTCCCAAGGGGATGCACTTAAGGCACTGGGGTGCACATGTATTTTCTGGGCTTTGTGTTCTGCACCCCCTGAGCTAAATAGATATGCTATGTTTATAAGTTTGACAAGGGATAGATTTGAACAGAGAACGAAGTCAGGTAAGCTGAGAATTGCCATGGTTCACTTCTCCCTTCAGCTAGGACATGGTTGGGAATTGTGTGGCCCTCCAGCACTTGTTGAACTACAACTTTGAGTATTCCTTACTGTTGGCTATTCTAGCTAGTGCTGCTGGAAATTGCAGTCCAACATCTGGAGAGCCACACATTTCCTACTGCTGTGCTAGGAGTTTGTAAGGTGCCCTGGAATTGGCCACTTTTTTATTTCACAGTATAATTGTCCTTACAATATGACTGCAAGATTTCATAAGCCTTCTAACAACACTTTAAAGCAAGTCACTCTTGTCTCAGTCATATTGATATAAGCCCCTTTGAACATTTAAATAGTGGTGCATAAATAAGTGCTATCTTTCTCAAATTTAAGGCAGTTTTTAAAAAAGGCTATTAAGGCAATGTGGTTCAATGGAATTAAATTTCAGTATTGTAGCTGAATTGCTTTACAGATCACAGGCACCATGATTCTGGCCAATTAGGAGTTTGGGATTCATTTCTAATTAACTGGTTCAATAATGTGAGTTGTACAACAAAGCATCAGCATGCATTCACCCTGCTCCAATTAGACTGTCATTTTAGAACAATGTTCTCCTGAAGCTTACAGTTTCTCAAAAGCTTACCAAGGCTTTCTAAAGGACAGCTTGTTACCATGATCAGTTTTCCTTGACAATACAGGCAGAGGATGCTTTAGGACAGTGGTGCTCCCAAAACCCATAGTTCATAAAATGAATTTGGAATGCTTGCAGTGCTCATCTAAAGTGGGTGCTATTTCCATTACTAGAAGGTGTACATGTCACCTGTCTGTAACACTGAGAATACTGGAATAGTAGAATCCTTTTTGCCAGGGCACTTAGAAAATATAGTTTTGCCAGGGTATATGAGCAAAATCAAGGGGAGTAAGGATTGCCCATCATTGATTTAGGTTGCACTGTTGGTTCATGCACTGTGATGGTGAAACCAGCATCTTGTGTGCAGTAAAAATATTTCCCAGGATATTGCAACAGGAGGGGCTCCATGATTCCTCAACATACAACTCTTGCAAAACCACTTCAAAGGAATATATGTGAAAGGATATCTAGGGCCCGTTACAAACGGGCCTTTGCGGCGCCCCCGTCACGTGCTAGGGGTTGGCCGAGGACCTAGCGTCCATACCGGCCTCACCTCTAGCACATGACGGGGGCATAATAATGGCGGTGTCCTATACACACGGGAACCGCCATTTTGATGTATCAGACGCATAGCGTCCATACGTCGCGCCCCGGATGTGATGCCATGAGTGTGCAAGTAGCGCCTCGTGGCGTCCCATCCAGGGCGCAAGAAGAAGCACCATTTTGGCTTCTTCGCTGCGTCCAGGAACTGCATGGTTTGGCTGCTGCGGTTCCTGGACGCAGCAACCGGCGGCAGAGTGCCGCTTTTTGGCGGTCTGTAACCCGCCTAGGAGTCCTAGGTCCTAGTAGACCACAGTTTGAACATGAGTCAACAGTGTGATGCGGCCGCTGAAAAAGCTAATGCAATTCTTGGCTGTATCAATAGAAGTATAGTGTCTAGAGCAAGGGAAGTAATAGTGCCACTGTATCTGCTTTGGTCAGGTCTCGCCTGGAATACTGTGTCTAGTCCTTCTCAGGATTCCTGGCTGGGTGTCTACGCAAGAAGCGTATGCGACTAGGTGGGATGTAGGAACAGAATGGATAAGATATGAGGAGTTAATAAAAACCACGCAAACTAAAAACCTGCGAATAAAAACTAGAGAGGAAATGATAGATGAGGGTATAAATGTAAACTGGTATACATACTATCAGATAAAGAAAAGATTTCTAGAAGATAGTAAAAATCCAGGTTTTGAACTAAAGCCGACGGAGTTAGACAAAATAATCTTTGATGACAGTAGCGGGAAGATTTCTAAATATTATAACCTATTCAGAGAACTGGAGTATGAAAAAGAACCAATCAAACAATTTATGGTAGAGTGGGCGAAGGATTTTGGTAGAGGAATACCACTGGACGCTTGGGAATTAGCTTGGAAGAGAACAAAATCGTTTACCTGTAGCCAGAATTTAAAAGAGAATTTCTTGAAAGTTAGTAACAGGTGGTATTACACCCCAGCCAGACTCAAGAAGATGTTTAATAAAGAGTCGGATAGCTGCTGGAGATGCCATAAAGAGAAAGGTACGACTGTTCATATGTGGTGGAAATGTGGGAAAATTAAGGAATACTGGAATGAAGTGCATGATGTGATACAAAAAATATTAGGAATTAGTTTTAAGAAAAAACCAGAAATGTATCTTTTGAATATGACTTATTTTTTAAATACGGAGGATGAAAGAAGGGTGTGGAAAATTTTACTGTATATGGTTACACTGGCGAGAACAGTAGTAGCTAAACATTGGAAAGACGAAAGTAAGATACAAATTGAGGAATGGCTAGGTAAATTAATGAATATTAGGCAAATGGACTTGCTTTCATATAAGTTGGATAATAAAAGGAAAGAAAAAATGGACAAGGAATGGACACAAGTGATGGTATTCCTGCAAGCAAGGTGGGATTTAGACACAAATCTGTTAAATTGGACTATTTAAATGTAAAAATAAGGCTTCATGGAATTGTGAACAAAGATAAGGGATCTCTAAGATTTAAACACGGTTAGGTGGTCTGATATCTGTGAAGGAAAAAAAAGCAATATACAATTTCAGTTAGTGTTTTCTTATTGGACTTTTTGTGTCTTTATACAGGCTGGGTTTACTTATTTGGTATTGGTTTAAATTGTGTATTTTCTATAGGCAAGAATCAGTGAAAATCAGAAAAGCAACTCCAGGATTGTTTATTCTTTTAAGAAGAGAGGAGGTAAATAATGGAAGAAGACATCACCAAAGAAACAGTGTATAAAGAATTTGTTTATTTGTTGTGGTCACACTTTGAAAGTGATATTGTACGTTCTAAAAATCAATAAAGATATTCTCAAAAAAAAAAAAAAAAAAAAAGGAATACTGTGTTTAGTCCTGGGTACCACAGTTCAAAAAGGTTGTTGACAAGCTGGAGCATGTCCAGAGGAGGGTGATCAAAATTTATTTATTTATTTCATTGTTATGCCACCTTTCTCTCCAGTACTGAAGTCAATAGGAACTGCTTCTGGATTTGTTTGTTGAGTAAAGCCACTGTAATACTATATAAACAGGATATACATTATTATCTTTGTATGCAGGCATATGTAAAGGGTATCTAATGTACCTATATATCTGTTATCAATTAATGTATATCCTACTTTTTACCCAATGCAGGACTTGGGTTGCCTGACAACATGAATTAAAACAGAATACAAATAAAAACCAATCATGCAGAATGCTGAAGAAAAAATAAAGAACAATGAAACAAGTTATATTAAAACCAAACATGGATTTAAAAACATTTTAAATTGTAAAAAGGTAGGGGGGACCTAATTCACCATGAAAAACCCTTCTACAACAACCAGCTAAAGGCCAAATGTCTGTCAAAATAAAAAGGTCTTGGCCTTTGCTTTGCCTCTATATATCTATATCTACATATTGATATAAAATAACTACATTACAATATGATACTGTATTATATTATATTATAATTGACAGATAGCTGCCTCATTCAACAGGCTTTTGGATCATCACGGAATCGTTACCTCGGTGACTCTGATCATTTAATTTCTGTCTCCAAACAAACAGGCATAAAGGCTTTTCAGCCTTATAAACTGCATTGCCCATGGCAGCAGACACCAGAGGGAGAAGGAGCAAATGCCTCTGCTTGTAAACTCCGCCCTGTCACTTTCTTTTGGGCTGGAGACCTCATAGAGGCAGGCTACATTTGTGTTTCATAACTATCCTTTGGGTCTGTGACTGTTCTGCAGGCCTTTTTCCTTTGGCTGTGGAAAAGAAACAGTGAGCTCATCATTCTCCAGTGATAATTCAGTGCTTGGGTGCCTTCAGAATTGGAGTATTTATCCTTCCCACCAGCTGCTATATTTATCCAGCTGTGTGCATCTGGTGCAACATTAGTCTGTAATCCGCATGTTAAAATTTAACTCTTATGTTGAAGTTGCTGATTTAGTTTGATGGTTGGTGCTTGTGGTTATATTAGGATGTGATTAGAAAAAGCAAAGAGAATGGTAACACTCAATAGAAGGCAAGTAGAGGAGAGATAAAGTCTCAGGAGATTGAAAAAGATTATTTTGTCATACTGCTAATTGTAAGAATAAAACCATCTTTTTCAACACCCAGAGACTTTGTACTCTATACCCCAGGATGTGATTAGAACCTGATATTAGATTTGGGAAGGTAAACTGTTTGGGAAAGATATTGGGAGGAGAGGGGCTACAGTTTCCAAAATCCCCCAGCTAGCATGCAAATGAGAGATTATGAGGCTTGTAAAAAAAATAAAAGAAGTAAATTTTCTAGGCTGTAGTAAGGGAAAGCTAGTGTCTAGAGGCAAAATGTTACAGTATATTCTTTATTTCAAGGGAGAGATTTGCCAAGGTTCCATTTTCAAGCTAATACAGTAATCAGATTAATTATTTTATACTCAAAATATCTTTGCACTAGCACAAAGTAAGAACTTTCTGTGTAGTGCAAGCTTCCACAACCTGGCACCTAGCTGAGATGTTGGACTACAGTTCCCATCAGTGTATCCCAGCATTTGCCTCAGGTTCCAAAGTGGGTCTGGAGAAGAAAAACAATGAGAGACGATCTTAGATCTGGTGGGTAGATCCTGACTAGAGTTGAAGGGTAGTAGGTGATTTTTTTTTTTATTCCTTCTGATCATTTCAATTAACTGGAAATGATGTTCTGGGAACCATAAGATATTTCTACAAAACCAGGGGATGATTTTCTGCTGTTTCGGGGATGTGGAGTCTCTCTTCTTTTTTTATAGCAAAATTTAGCATTTTCCAGCTGATTTTTTTTAAAAAAATGTTTAATTGGGAGTTAGCAGGAGTTGATGGGGAGAAACAAGAATCATAGGAAGTCCCAAGGACCAAGAGAAACAATTCCGAGCCCCGATCTTGGCCTCAAATGGTGCCATCTTGTTGTTGAGCTAGACAGACTTCTGACTCATCCATTTAAGGCAGTCTTTGTAAATGGCCACCTATCTCCTCATGCCTTAAAAAACTATAATGTCCTTAGAGTGCTTTCAGATCTGGGGATGTGTCTCATTGTGTGTTTCGGTTCTGAACTGGGCACTTAAAGAGGTGAAACAAAAGTATGAGAGATTGTAGTGGAATTTCTTATTGAAATAAGTACAGGAGAGATCACAAAATATGACAACACATCTTCCAAACAAGCTTCAGGCTGAAATTTGTTGATATTTTAAATATTTAGCAAATCAGCTCAAATAGTGCATTTGTAAAAATCAAAGCCAGAAGAAAGAATAGCATCTGCTATTAATTATCTGCTCTGAAAAGATTCATCTGAAGACATGAAAGAGAATACTGCTTGGAGATGACTGTGGCAGCAACATGAAGCTTCATGAACCCACATGAATAATTCCATGTATACAAAGTGAATTGAAAGCATTTCAATTTCATTTTTATTTCTATTGTGTGATATTTGGGAGGTTAAGAGTGGAAGGGGGAAAATAATGAGGAAATAATGGAAAGTTGACTGTAGGAGAAAATAAATTTTGCCATAAGGATTTGTATTTCATAGAATTCTAAAACTATTGGAGATTTTGGCTATTGCTTGCTTAAAATGTAGAATCTACAATAGAGAATACAGCTTTAGCATCTCAAAGAAAGGGCTGTCCAAAGCTTAAATACCTCCAGTGAAGAAGAGCCTGTCACCATGTAGGGCAGCCTGTTGCTGAACTACTTTTACCCTTATCATTGTTTCTTCCAATGCCTTCCTGACAGTAAAAGCTGTTTGCCAATGGAACATGCTCCCTTGGAGTGTGGTAGAGTCTCTTTCTTTGGAAGTTTTTAAACAGAGGCTGGATGGCCATCTGCAGAGGGTGCTTTGATTGTGTATTCCTGCATGGCAGAGAGCTGGACATTATGGCCCTTTCAACTCTATGCTTATATGCTTCCATGATTCTCCACCCCTTTGTCCTTGCAAAGATCCTGTGAGGTAAATTAGCCTGTGAGGTAGTGACAGAATTATGGTCACTACCATAGTTGAACGAGGATTTGAACCTAGGTCTCCCACATCTTAGTCTGACACTGTGACACATAGTTTTTCACTATAAAAATATTCACTTTATTACTGAATCACTGCTTAGAGTGCCTGTGTACTGATCAAAGCAACATCCTGTGAGGTGAACACACTCTTCAAATAGACAGGGTTAAATCTGTGGTTTCCTCTGTTTCTGTGGTTGTCATGATTTGGGCAGAGTGCTTTACCATTTGCTGTGACCTAATGATGGATTACTTGCATACACAGCATGACTGCTTGGAAGACATGGAGCCTGTCCTGGTTTATACGATGTATGCCAATTTCAAATCCTCTGTACAAACATTTTGTACACAACCAGCCCCTCTGAGGTCATTGCTTATGTTATACCTTCTCTGTTGTGCAGTGACAGCACAATCCAACACCCACAATCCAGCACCCAGCATCATACTTAGTGACTTTACTATAATTGACATTTTATATAACCATTTTCAGGACAAAGGACAAATTCCAAATTATAAAAGGTTTTGGAGATTACATTCCATGCATACAAAACATAGTTCGATACATGTCTACTACAGAGTAAGCCCCTGTTCCAAAAGCTTTCTAGCTGCAAAATGCAGTTCAGTTACATGCAATAATTTCCTGTACTGTAAATCCTCTTCTCTCTAATCCATGAATAAAAATAAGAGCAGAAGAAGCTTGGAGGTTGGATGAGAAACCTCCATGGGTGGCATTTAGTTGGTGTTGTCCAGAAGTTTTCCATCCCTGCTATAAATGTAAAGGATCTTTGACCTCAACTTGTTTCTCCCTGCCTCCAAAGCTTAGTGCAAATGTTCCGTCCTGTTTCATTAATGCTGCAAAAATGAGAAGTAGGGAGAAAACAAGATTAAAAGATCAATCCATCCCTCTAGCTAGCACAAATGTTCTCCCAGCCCCTTTTCCCACCCTAGCTTGAACTGAATTCAATGAATTAGGCTTGGGAATTGTGTGATTCCTGCCAATCTGAAATTGTCTAGTACAGTGGTTTTCAATGTTTGCTCCTCCATTCTTCCTAATGCTGAGGTGGAACTATGTAGGACACCTTCAGTTGTTCAGTGAAAAGGTGAAATATAGTTTCAATCAATCAGGATTTCTTTTCTGTAGATACTTGTATGATGCTGATTGTACATTTCCTCCATAGACCTTTTGGGATCGCTTTGCCTTTTGCTTTCTTTTTATCTTCATTCTTGTAGCTATGGATTTGTATTCTTTGCTGCCTTTCTAGAGAATAACTTCTTCTCAACTGGTATGAATACCAAACAAGCATCCT
Organism: Sceloporus undulatus; assembly: GCF_019175285.1. Taxonomy (NCBI): domain Eukaryota; kingdom Metazoa; phylum Chordata; class Lepidosauria; order Squamata; family Phrynosomatidae; genus Sceloporus; species Sceloporus undulatus. Next base: position 25,018,147 of record NC_056526.1, on the reverse strand, counting down.
ACAAATGTCTGCCCAGGTCTCTATACTGTAAATATAACAAAGCTAATTGGCAGGCTGGGAGGTGAAAAGTTTGATTTCACATTTACCCTGTTATAACAATATTAAATAGTTCATTGCGTAGTGGGTGGAAAAGGAATTTAACAAAAGAGATCATAATGGCTTTTTGCATCTGCAGTTTTTAGTTGAAAACTTTTGTTTTGGGTGTGCATTTGGAGTCCAGATGGTGAAGGCACATGCCGGAGCCCATCACGCTGTCAGGGCAGACGGGTACATATGTAAATATTTTGCTTTCTCCCCTATAATATTTGGCTGTGTCTAATCTAATTGCTATCAAAGGCAGAATGTTAGGAGCACACAAGGAAAGCAAACAATGAACACCTCCGGTAACTTGGGAAGATGCTAACCCGCCTATGTTGTAGCATCTAGCAATTTGGTTGCATAATGCTTTGTTCACCCTCTGATTTTGTAGTGTTTTCATGCCAAGTGACAGTTGGGACTAATATGGCTAAAAAGTTCATTTGATAAAGGCAAAAGGCAGAAAACATTTAATTATGTTGGAAACAGAATGTATACCTACTGAGTAGCACAGATGTGAGTTTTCTTCATTTGCATCCCATCATTTGCATACCATTGTACATGTTATAAGACTGTTGTCTTATATGGGAACTTCCCAGCCTACTACTATCCCAAGGGGAGAACTGATGCTATATGAACTCCCTAAAAGCCTGTGACCTGTTAATCTCTACATTTTGGATGTTAGTACAGTTTAAGTGGCACATAAATGAAGACTAATGGGTTGTCAAATTTTGTGTAATAATGCCCCTTTTTAAAATTACTATGTCTTTGCCTCTCAACCTTAGCATCTAATTGGGTATGCCTACTAGTGGTTTGCATGTACCAAATGAGTACCCCTTATCTGGAACTCCAAAATACTAAATACTTTAAAATCCAAAATTGTCATAGAATCAAAGAATAATAGAGTTGGAAGAGACCACAAGGCCCATTCAGTCCAACCCCCTGCCATGCAGGAAATCTCAATCAAAGCATCCCTGACAGATGGCCATCCAGCCTCTGCTTAAAGACCTCCAAGGAAGGAAACTCCACTACACTCCGAGGGAGTTTGTTCCACTGTCGAACAGCCCTTACTGTCAGGAAGTTCCTCCTAATGTTGAGGTGGAATCTCCTTTCCTGTAACTTGCATCCATTTCTCCGGGACCTAGTCTCTGGAGCAGCAGAAAACAAATTTGCTCCCTCCTCAATATGACATCCCTTCAAATATTTAAACAGGGCTATCATATCACCTCTTAACCTTCTCTTCTCCAGGCTGAACATCCCCAGCTCCCTAAGGCATTCTTCATAGGGCATGGTTTCCAGACCTTTCACCATTTTAGTCGCCCTCCTTTGGACACGCTCCAGTTTCTCCACATCCTTTTTGAACTGTTGTGGCCAGAACTGGACATAGTATTCCAGGTGAGGCCTGACCAAGGCAGAATAGAATGGCACTATTAGTTTGTTTGATCTAGACACTATACTATACCTGGGTGGCTGAGATAGTCAAACCTTGAGTTTTCTGATGGTGCAGTGTATACTAACTTTGTTTCATGAGCACAATTATTAAAAAATATTGGGTATAAAATCACCTTCAGAGTAAGTATATAAGGTGTATATGAAACATAAATGAATTTCATGTTTAGAATTGGGTTCCATCTCCAAGATATCTAATTATGTATATGCAAATCTAAATAATCCAAAATCCAAAACAATTCTGGTCCCAAGCATTTTAGATAAGGAAGACTCAACCTGTATTTGCTTCAGCCTGCTTTCCACATTCTGTGTCTCCTTAAAATATATTTATGAAATATGGCTTAAATTAAGGTGCTCTATTCTTGCATAAATAACATTGTTTTTAATGTATTCTTTTTGCCTATCGCAGGAGTGATTGACCAGTGTTCGTACATCAAGTACCACTACTCCTCAGCAACAATTCCCAAGAATCTTACCTACAATATTACTAAGACAATCCGTCAGGATGAATGGCATGCCTTGCGTAAGTTCTGTGTCTCCTTCTTTTTTTCAGTGTTGTAGGCAGCCAACAGACAGTTGTTTTAGATCTTCAGTAGGTTGAAAAAGGAGAGTCAGTCTTCTTGCTACCCTGGACAGCTCTGTTAATTTCTTGTGTATGTAGGAAACACCAGAAAAGATCCTATTGGTGACACAACATAACAATTTTTTGACTGCTGCTATTTAATTATATTTGGAGATCATAAACAGAGCATGCAATGTCATTTTGGATTCAGTCAAACCTTTACCGTATTAACAGTTGTATTTGTGATGCTACTGCAGAATTTCTAGCTGAATTCACATTTTGATGTAAAATTTGGGCCTGTTCACATGAACAATAATGCACTGAAGTTGCTAGGAGTTCACTGTTTTGGGGGAGACTTGTTGGTGTAGTCATTCTAATAGTCTTGTATGCATCAAAATCACAGACAAATGGTTCCAGTGATTCTTAGTAACTCAGCAGACGTTACAGATTCTCATAGTTTGAATATGCATTTCTCTTTTGGCTTTTTGGTAGATACTAGGGAGTGTTCCCATGAGGACTTTTAGTGTGTATCGACTTGTGTTCACGAAGAGCCTGAAAAGGTTTTTTGGGCTACAAAATCCAAAATCTTATAGCCAGTGTTACCATTGATCCTAATGGATGGGGAGATTTTGGGAAATGTAGTCCAAAAAGTTACTTTCCCAAGGTCTGCTAGATAGGGAACCTCACCCAGAATCTCTCTTTTCAAGACTCATGTACTGTCTTGCTTACCTCCATGCAAACCCTTTTTATCCCATCGCTTTGCCCAGGGCAGGACTCAGAAGACCACCAGAAGGCTGGCTGATCATCATTATAGCCAATGTGCATTGAAAACTCTCTGAAGCAATTCTATGTGACAGAGAAACAGTTGCCTTAAGATATGCAACTGACAGTAGTCATTCCTTTTCTCCCTGTGGCACTTGAGGAAGAGGAGAGAAGGGCATTGCATGTCAGAGTCAGGAAACATCTTTTCTCATAGTTTCATGGTGGCACAATAGCATAAGACCTTTGCTATTGCTGTGCCCAAATCAAGTTTGATTAGGTTTCCCCCCTCAAGCAGCCCTTATAACAAGTCTATTGATGTGGTATCTTAGCAGCTTGGAATAAATGCTATAAACAACAGATGACAGCCCGTAAGAGCAAGATATCATTGAGAAAAGGCGGGTATGCTGTGAACTGTTTACTGGTGGTGTAGATGGCCTACATGCATTGGGATGGTGCTTGATTGATGGTGCAGAATAGAATTTGGGAAATAATATAATATGACAGTGAACAGAAATTTTTGTAAAAAGACCATAGTGATCTTCTCATTCAATGAAAAGATTTACAGTAGCTTGGGAATCATGTGGCTCACCAGATCTAGCTGGACTGCAGCTCCTATTATTCCTCACACTCAGCTGTGCTGATAGACCTGCTGAACCAGCAACATCTGGAGATCTTCATGATTTCCACCTTTGCTTTATGTGGACTGTAAATTCTGTATTTATGGGAGGGAACCTCTTTCAGCCGAAGGACTAAATTGTTTCAGAGATGGTCTCAAAGTCTGCGTTACAAGGCTGGGCAGGTACAAGGGTAAAAGTGTAAGAGAAAAAGTACTGCCATATTTTAACTTCTGTTTCATGGTGCGAGTACCCAAGCTTTAGAAAAAGCATTTCAACCACTGAAATGGGGAAAGGGTACACAAAATCTAGGAACACCCCAAATCATGGTGTCATGCAAAAGGAGTATGGGCCATCTGGATAGGCTTAGGTGGCTGTATTGGAGACTCAAGAGTGCTGGACTTGGCCCCAAGGCCTAAAGTTATTATTATTATAGTTTACTTATATAGCACTGTAGATTTACTTTCTCCTGATCTATATGGTCTTTCTCATTGCTGGCAAATATCTATGTACATTTTCCATAAGGTTTGTATTAGTGGTGGATCGCTTTGCTTGTGGTTGTGGTTAGAGAAGCCATACTAACATCCCCTGAACTCCCTAGGGCCTGCATTTCCTCTGCTTATTGCTTCAGTGGCATTGACTTAAGGAACACCATGGAGATTTTCTTTTAAAATAAGGTACACATTCCCTATACCCCTTGCTTACACATGAAATCATGTTTTGAAAAAGCTTGCTTCATGATGAATACTTTCCCCATATTTTATGCTGCCTCCAAGGAAGAATAATACCATGCTGGAACACCAATTTCTACAATAAATGGTTGTAATTTTCTCCCTTCCCCTCCTCCTCCTATAGTATCTTGAAATGCCACAAGCAATCAGGTGTTTCAAAATGGTGAAATTATCTTCATATAAAACATTATCTCCATCCCTTTCCAAAGTGATCTTCAGATTTGGATCGTGAAGAGTGCTGAATCATTTTACATCAGTGTTAGGGCTGTATTTGAAAGTCATACTTAATCTATTCTTATACTTTCAAGTTTCTTTCCTGGACATTTTCCAAAACTAAGAAGAACAAGGCGATGGGTGTCACACAACTCCCTTCACAGATGTGATGAAGTTTGATGAAGGGGTTTGTGTTGATTAGCTCCATTCTCACAGACTTATTTCTTTCCAGCCACATGTTTGACATCTGTTTGAAGGACCCATCATGGATATGGATGCATTTGCATAGGACTACTTTAAGTGAGATGGAACCCTATGCATGTCTAATGGCATGCATTCAGTTAGAGATGAACAGATGAGTTTCATTTTGGTACATTTCAAATTAAAACAATTTCACATGTGTCCATTCATTAATCTGTAACATACTACTTCTGTACTGTTTTTCAATTTTAATAAAAATGGCAGAAGAGTTACATTAATTTGATTTAATATTTTCCCCTTTAAATGTATTTTGACGACTATTTTACTTAAAGTACAGATTTTGCATGCATCTTGCCCTAAAGTGTGTATTTTTGTATGCATTTAGCTCCTAAATACACATATTGGTATATATGTCAAGCTTAAAACATGCATTTTTGTACATATTTGATGTGTGTGTGTGTGTGTGTTTGCTAAGGAATGTATCACAAATTTTGGAGAACAAAATGTGAAGTATAACTGTCCTTGTCTGTACATATATTATTATATATTATCCCAATAAATGTGTGTTGCTGCATAATTATACTGAACAAAATTTTCATGCATAACATGGTTGTACATGGTTGTCAAACACACAGCTGGCACAAATTGTCACCAAAGGTGGGGCTAGCTGGCATGACTGTACTATTCCTTCACACATACTTTTCTCATGTGGTGTGATGTGTGAATCATTTTTAGCTTTCTTTGAACTGTTGGCTAAGTTTTCAGCTGAAAAATGGATTTCTTCCTCCATTGGTTTGAGTTCAGTCCTGAAAGCTAAAAATATGGGGTGGGGAGAAGAAGGCTTAAGTGTAATTGGTTGACAAAGGAGGATCATCATTTTTTAGGAGACTGGGCTCTTTTACCATAGACAATTTGAGTACTGTGATTTCACTTTAACTGCTATGGCTGCCTCCTATGGAATTGTATATTGTATCTTCCTGCATGGAAGTGGGTTGGACTGGATGGCACTTTTGGTCTCTTCCAATTCTATGATTCTATGAATCCTGGGATTTGTAGCCTGGCAAGGCACTAGATTCTTCTATGAATTTCCCCTCCCTAAACTGCAAATCCACAGGATGGAGCCATGGCAGTGAAAATGGAAGAGAGTGCTATACATGTATAGTGTGAAAGGGCCCCAGGAGAGTGGAGGCAGCAAATGTGCATTGATTTGATGTTATGCTTTGGAACTAATAGCTGAGCAAAGCAGGTAAATTTAAAGCAGGCAAGTCTGTACAGTGTATAAAAATCTGTAAAGTGAATAAAATATTCAGTGAGATTTATCTATCTCACGTACTTAAAAGTTCACTTTTAATTCAAAATGTGGACTGGAAATATGTCCCTCCTCACCCCACAAACAGTTCATGAGTGAGTTTGAAGAACATCATTGGTTTATTGTCTGTGCTTCATTTATTTCTATTTCTATCAGTTATAGCCAGCTTGGATATAAGATAGGGAAAGTTTAAAGTGTAGCTAACACAGTATATACAAAGATGATCCTTCAGTTACTTTCTTACATTTTAAGTTATGGAAAAGCAGTGGTAAATCCAACCCTTAACAACACACACACACACACCTGTACATGTTTAACCAGTGTTACCTATATATTTGTTATGACAACCTAAATATCTTTTTAGTGCTGTATTGTTACAATTTGGTTCCAGACTATCTCAAAGGCTATATTCTCCTAGATAAGCCTGATACACTTTGAGGTGATGATAACGATGAAGAAAAAGAGGAGGAGGATTTTGAAAACAGAACTGCACAATGAGACATTAAGGCATATTGGCACCATTCAGCAGGAGAGTGCTGTAATGCAATCACCATGAAACTACATGATTAACAGTAGGCGGGCAGGTTGTAGGATCTTGGCCTATGCTTAAAATAACAGTAAATTGCCTATAGAACTAAAAGTATTAAGGATGAAAGAAGTACAGTATGTAACAAAAAAACCCTTTGCTTGTAAAAGCATTGAGTTCTTAAAAGCTTGTTGAAATAAAAGGGTCTTCACCTGCTGTTGAAAGGGTAGGAAAGAAGGAGCCAGTCCAGCCTCCCCAGCCGGTGTCTGAAAGGGAGGTCCAAAGCCTAAAATGTACCTTCCATCCCTTTGTTGCTCCTGCTTACCCCCCTCTCTTCCAAAACATTTCATCTGCTTTGGCCAGAGTAGAAGATCCTCTCTGCATTACAGTCCTGATTGTTTGCTTTTTTTATTGCAAGTGTTTTACCTGGAACTAGAAAGGAATCATACTGTTACTGCCATCTTTTCATTGGAAGTACAAACCCTGGCTTATTTGGAGGTGAAGGTCAGGCAGGCAGAGAAGAAATGGGCCCTTAGTATCCAGGACCATTTTTCTCCGGAACCTTTTTTGGGACTGTTTTTGGACTATGACTCCCAAATTCTTCATTCAGCATGATGTTAGCACCTTTCCCTCCTATTCAGACCAGCAAACTGAAGTGCTTCTGTCATCTGGCAAGTTCACTGGAATCTCTTTTAAGATTTTGAGAGGCTGGCGTGGGGAGTGTGGGGCTGAACCTATATGTAAACTCCCTTCCGTTTAGTTAGAGCAGAGGTGGGCAAGCTTTTGGGGGGCCATTTTCCCACCTTAGACACCCAGCGTAGACCACATCAAACTGGGTCCTGTTTTACATTTTGTAAAATGCAGGGCCCTCTGTGCCTTATTCAGAAGGGTAATTGTTTTTGTGGGGCCTTCCAAGCTGTCAGATAATTTATTAAAAATAAACCCAGCATTCAGGAACCCTGGAAATGGCCCTGGGGTTGAATGCCATCCATACAGAACAGCAAGATTCCGCTCCAAACCTTTCAATCCATATGGCCACCTTCATTTTTCTTTTTTCATTTTCATTTTTCAAATGGCTTGAAATGCCTCCATAACAACATAGGAAGCTACTTTGGGTGGTAGAATTAAGTGAGGGGTTACGTTTGCAGAGCTTTTTGAATTTATTTTTTTAATTTATTTTAGTAATACAGTACCTTTAAATAAAACCCTAGACCATATTACAATCTAATACACATTATGTAGAAACATAATACATAATACTACATAATTCGTAATATACTTAATAACAATACACTTAACATCACATAACATAGAACAATACATAACTCAAGACAACACATAGTCCTAACTTACTAAATGACTAAAATAACAATTGAACACAAATTGACATCCTGGCTTAGTTTTTTACTGCCTACATCAGTTTTTCACTCGTGAATGAAAATAAACTTTTTCTCTGTACTTCAACTGACAGAATAAAGCAAAACTTTTTTTTTTAGCAGTAATAATATGTTCTTTATAATAACTATATATCAATTTTCTCCTCCCATTCCTCTGGTAAAAAAGTTATTAAAGGTTCCCAATTCCTTTTATATTTCTCCCATGACTTCCCTATCAATATATATGTAAGCTTGTCTATTTCCACATAATCTATCTATCAGTTTATATAACCATTTTTTAATGTCTGGACACTCCTTTGCCTTCAATGTATTAGCACACAAAATTTGAGCTGCTGTAGTTAAACAAGCAACATACATTTACAAAATAATGAATAAACACACTAACACACATGTATCTACTCACATTAAACAAATACAACATATAAAATTCTTTCCATCTCAAAAAATTATTTATCATCTATTACATTGACTTCCTTGACTTCTGATGTCATTTATTTAAATACAATATACAGTGTATCTTCCAAGTAATTCTTCTATAAGAAAAGTCTCTACTTTATTTACAAATTCTTATAGTCAAAATATCCTTACTGTGTATATGCTATAATAATTAACTTTCTTGTAATATCCTTTTTCCCTCGGTATCATAAAGAAAATTTCTTATGTATTAATGCTCATAATCTTTTATCTAGCAATATAAATCCTTATATCAAGTTTATTCCTATTTTTCTCCATATTTTCGAACGCATTCCCAATCTTCTTCTATATCGCATCTTGAATTATCATTCATAACTTGCAGAGCTTTTTGGAACACACTTGTCAGTTCTACCAGGAGGACAGATTTTGCAGAAGTCTGTAACACTGGTCAGAATGCTTGTGGTGAACTGTGGTTTGAGTAATGGACTACATCTCTGATGAACAGGGTTCGATTCACTGCTTTAGCCATGAAATCCACTGGGTGCCCTTGGGCAAGTCATATGCTGACAGCCTCAGGGGTTAACCTCTGAAGAAATCTTGCCCAGAAAACCCCATGATAGGTTCACGACAGGGTCGCCATAAGTGAAGGCACACAACAACATCAACAAAGTCTTTTTAACACAGGGCCCAAACAGACAGGCCATAATAAAGCTATTTCAGGTCACTTTGGAGGTATGCTATTTAAATGCTAAGGACTGGAGCAGAGCTTTGACACAGCTTCCGGCCTCTTAAGATGCATGTGTCATTTAGCAACAACAACAACAATGACATTTTTTGTATTCTGCTTTTCACAAAGGAATCAAAGCAGATTCCAACCGTATAATTAAAACATCAAACAATTAAAAATTACAATTTAAAAACCCCAACCCTCCCCCAGTCATAAAAACTGTGATCAACCCATGAAAAGAGATGAAACATCCAAATTATAAACTGTCCAATAGGAATACACTAAAATTTCGGGCAGGTTAGTGCAAGAGGTGAGGGGAGGATGGGGAGGATAGTATCAATCAATTTTGATATTGGAACAATAGAGGTATCATTACCTCCATTACCTAAATCTAGGTGGCAGGGACCTAAATTCCTGCTCTCCAATTCCTTTTCAATTCTCACCATCAGGAGTTGGGATTTTGTGGCCTATGGACTGCATGCAGCCCCTGAAAGCATGCATGTGGGGCCCTTCTGGACTCTCAATCTAAAAAAAAAAAAAAAAAGGGGGGGGGAATAAGGTTGAAAAGATGGAGAATCCTCCATCCACAGGGTAGTACTCTGTGTTGAAAAGGTGTTTGTTCCCCTGCACATTAAAAAGAGTTTTTAAAAAAGATTTTTTTTAGAAACAGAGAAATTACTTATAGTTTAATGGTCCCCATACTTTTTCAGGTTGCCACCCCCTTTCTTCTAGGGAGAAAACCCTAGTGCCCACCATGCCTATTCTACTGTTCAACTACAAATTAAAAACAACTGATCTAGCACTGAAAAGTTATGTATTTCACCTTGGAAAGAACCTTTAAAAGTTTGACTTGGGCATATTCAACCCTCCCTCCTGTGAATTGGAAACCACCAGCCGCCACTCCTCCTGGTCACTTCTGGCTGTGAAAAATATGGGAAGACTGCACCCATAGGAGATTCAGAATGGCAGTAAAAAGTAAGCCAGAGATGGCCCCCAGACTATCCATGGTTATCCATTGTGGCTTTAAGCTAAAGGTTTATAAGCACAGTTCCTTTTAGGGTCACTTATTCAGTTGGCTAAGTCAATTAGTCCATGAGGATTACACTCCTATACTAGCATCTTTGCAGGGTAAGGTGGGAAATTAAAATGATGGCCAGGCCCAGATGATGTCTATAACCTCTACTGTTTAAGAAGCTGCTGCTTACTTTAGGTAAACCTGCCAGCCCCCCCCCCCCCCCCCGCTTCCAAAAAAACTCTAGAGCCACTCCTAACTACAGAGATCTCCTTTGGAAGCTGTTACATCTGATTGCCTGCGGTAGGGATAAAATGGGGGCCGATCTTTCATTTGGAAAAAAAAGAAAAGAAAAAGACAAGATGGGAACTAAATGTGATCTCAGAAACAAATTCCTGCCTGGGTAATAAGATTTTGTTCTCACTCCTCCATAAAAGCAATAGACAAACCCCAAGTGATAGAAAGAACCACGGACAAGCCAATATATGATGCTCAGGCTGTTTGTTATCCAAAATACTGAAGTGTTTTTGCTTTGGGGCTCCTGCTCCATCATGTGCAGACCTCCAAAACGAAAACACAGAAGCGAGGATGCTTCATTGCCATTTCTCTTTTTTGCCAAAGACTCTTTCACTGCTTTCTTGCAAAGGTGTTGAAATAGAAGTTTCACTTTCTTTGACATGAAAGCGCTGAATCTTTGATCCAAAGAAAAAAAGGTAGGTGTCTTAGAAAATGCATAGATATTCTGCATTTTAAAATACAGATATTTTCATGCTTTCTTCAGGATTCAAAGTTTGGGGAAGAATCTTCTCTTTCTGCCATCTTGCAAATACAAAGGAGTAGAGGTCTGTTTTTTCTGTGACAAAAACACCTGATTGTTTCACATGAAGAAAAACACTTACATCTTGCAAACTGTATTGATATTTTCTATTCAAAGACATAGCTTGTGTTAGTCTGGAAAATCAGTATGTACAGGGATCTAGCAGCATCTTTGAGACTAACTGAAAGATAGAAGTTGGTAGCATGAGATTTCATTAACAAATATGTATAGATATTTTCATTTTTTTCCCCTTTGGCATGCCAATTTTGTGGCCTTTCCTTTGGCACTATGTAGCTCACAGGGCTTAGGAAAGCTGGGGGTTTTTTGGATCATAACTTTCAGAGTCTTAGAGGATTCTTGGATTTGTAGCCTCCCCACTCCAAAAAACCTTTGCCAGGTTCTGGTAGCTGAGAGCTTCACCTTCAGAAAGTCACCAACTGCAGTCCTGAGCATCTCTGGTTTAAATGATTACGTGGAAAAGATTAAGATGGAAAATATCTCTGCCTAAGACTTCTCAGAGGTTGCCATCTTTTTTTGAAAGTGGGGAAGGAAAGTTGTCATTAAAAATGTGTCTGTGCTGAAAATGTTCAGTAGCCAAAACCTATTGAGAAAAGATAACAGTAATAAGTGAAGAGTTTAGGACACAAACAGATAAAACTAAGTGCAGTGTTGTTCCTCTTGACATAGAATACTTGAGTATCTTATCTCTTTAAAAAAGAATAAGTATTGATCTCTCATGTGGTTACCACTGCAAGCACTACATGAGGAAATATTGCAGAGATATATTATAACATCATTTGATAAGGAGCAAAATAATAATAATAATAACTAATCAGGTTTATGTTGGTAGGGGGAGAGACCAATTGAATGGATTTCTTAATCCCTGTCATTATGTTTTGTGATGTATTAGTCAATTATGTACAGCTCTGCATGTTTGTTTTAAACTAAGATTGAAAATGTATAATTCTGGGATATGATAAAAAGTGCATTCTTTAAAAGAAGGGAGCAATAGAATTACATCAAGAGAAGGGGCAGAGGATACATGAAATGACAACATGCTTTAAAAATGGCAATAAAAAGCTTGAATTAAAGATGAGCACTGCAATTAAATAAATCTAATAACAGATGAACAGCTCCACTGGATTTACCCCCTGACAGATGGTTAGGAACACCTAGTGTTTGAGAGTGGTACTGCAGATTATAGACGGATGTTAAATGACTAAAATTAATTACACCATAAATACCCATAGCTTGGGTATTGTACCCCATAAGTGCATCTGAACAAGTGGGTTGGAATCAATGAAAACTCATGCTAAAATTTATCAGTTAGTCTTAAAGGTGTTGCTAGATTCTCTCTCTCTTTTATGTTATAGTGGGCCCTCCACATTTGTTGAGGTTAGGGGCACAGGACCCCCATGAAAGTGAAAAATCTGCAAATAATAAAAAAACCCAACACTTTTTTTAATCTGAGAAAATACCTCTCTAGGAATCTATAGGCCCTCCAGTGCAATTCTGTGATCAAAGTCCAGACCATAAATTACATTGGAGGATCTACAAATGTCTAGACAAATGTTTTCTCTGGAAACCTCTAGGTCCTCCAGTGGTTGAATGTTTGAGGACCTAGAAATTCTTAGAAAGAACATATTAATCAAATCCACAAATAATCAAGTCTGCAAAAAGTCAAAGCTACGAATGTGGAGGGCCGATTGTAAAAATCAATCATCCTGATGTGCATATCCCCAGGGCACCCTAAGTATCTATGTCAAATGTTAGGTGTTTAGGTTTTGTGGTCTTGGAGCTTTGCTGGAGACAGACAGACAGACAGACAGACAGACATTATTTTTTCTCATATATATATATATATATATATATATATATATATATATCATGAACCCCTTGTTTTTCAGCTTTGCACTGCTGCATAGACAATCATGGCAAAGGTAGTACAATGATCTATTCTCCTCTAGGACTTGCTGCTGCCATTTCTGCCTTTCCTATCAACAGTGATGGATGAGCAGCTGTGTTTTATGTCCCATAACTCAAGGCATGTGTTACATCTGGGCACTGAACAACTGTGGAATTGCTATGGAAACTGAGATCTTCCTTTTCTGTTTTGTAGCTTGGGAAGAAATCGTGTCACTAGGCTACTTTCAAGAGCACAAACTTGTAATCCAGTAGTTGATGCCTCTTGGAAAGGGTTGAGGGTATTTATCCCCTCCCTCATTTATATGGAAATATTTCTGGCTCAGTACAGCCCTTGTTTGCATACTTCTTTCTCCTTCAATGATAGTTGTTATTGATGATGACACATTGGCAGCACGTAAGCAGCACATTTGATGATGGCTGGTTCTGTTGTCAGGGGCAAAGGAGCTGTTCTGTTTTGGCATGTTTGCTGGAACTACTACTCCTTCTGTTTCATGTCACTCTTTGTGATAAGCCCCCATTTCTACAACAGTGCCAGGGTTGTCTTCATAAAAACCTTGCTATCAGCTCAAAAAGGAAAGGGACAATAAGGTTAAAGCCTGGAAGTATTTCCCCAGAATCCATGCTGTCTGGAGGATTCTGAGGATTTTAGGCCTTGCCATAATCCACCCTCCGCAACCTGAGGAATCTGATGGATGGCGTGGGGTGTCTGGCTCCAGATGATGGTTTCCTCCCCAAATCAGAGCAAATGGTGGCTGAAGGAACTGAGGAGCTCTCTGCTCAGCAGGAATATGGTGGACCTTGAAGAGACACCCCCCCCTGCTCTTTCAAATCCAATTAAGAAAAAGGAAAGGCTTCAGTGCAATCAATGGCTGGTAAGTAGGAGACACTAACTCCTTGAGCACCTGGTTTCCAGAGGCAAGCACCTATAAATCTCTCAGCAGCTGTTGAGATTCCTCATTGCTTAAATCATTCAATCTCTGGCTTCTCTCAGAGCAATCTTTCTCTTTGGATACTTGCCCATAGGCATAGGACAGTAACCTTGTCAAGGTCTGAGCAAAGACAGTGAAAGGGCTGGGAAATGGCAAGAAGGCTGAATCAGCAAACAAAAGTAAAGAGTCTCCTACTTGTCTCCAGCTAAGAATGGAACAGAACTGAGGGCCAGTACACACCGCCATAAAGTGGCATGCTCCCGGCAATACTAAAGTTAGGGAGCATGCACCAACCACATACTCCCTAACCCTAGTACGGACTGGCGGTGTAGTAATGGCAGCGTTCTGTGTACACGGGCGCTGCCATTGCAACGTAAGTGCCACGCAGCATCCGCATGGTGCCGCATGTCATTTATGTTGTGAGTGTGCCAGTGGCGCACTCACAACATCACTCCGGCACCATAAAAAGAAACCAGAAATACTGGGTTCTTTTTACTCTGGAGGGAAGCTGCACAGTTTGGGGGCTGTGGTTTCCCTTCGGAAGGAAATAGGCCACCGGCAGGCTGCCCCTTTGAGGCGTTCTGTACCACACCAGAATGGGATTTGGCAGCCTCCATAAAAATAGCTTCCCAAGACCCAGTGCAGTGAGAAGCACATCTCTCATCTTGTAAACTCATGCCTTTGCAAAATTTACATGATATTAGGAAAAGTAAAGTGTGTCACAACAAGGCACACATTTAAAAATGTGAAAGGTTAGAAGAGCATGACGTTATTAAAAGTGCACACAGCCAGATTCAGTGAATGGCAAAAATGCCTACATCAGGTAAAATACATAGATAAGTGTGGGGAATTAGGAAAAATGAGTTTAAATGCCTATGAATTTCATTGTGGTAAGAAAACAAACAAACAAAAGAAAATCTCACAATCCAATATTCCATATAAAACAAAGAAAATGCAAATGAAATTCAGAGAAATGCCACTCTTGTTCTTTTCTCAGTGTCATTCCTTGCTTGAATTGTATAGTATATTTGACAGGTGTTAAATGAATAATGAATGCGTGTTTGTACTTTCAAGTTGTCTTGTGGAAATTATGGCGATCCCATGGACTTCATAGGTTTTCTTAGCCAAGAAGTACTCAGAGGTAGTTTTGACAGTTCCTTCCTCTGAAATACAGCCCACAGCACCTGGTATTCCTTGATGATCTCCCATCCAAATTATAACCAGAGCTGATCCTGCTTAGATTCCAAATTCTGATAAGATCTGGTGCCTTCAAGGTATTTAGGCAATTCTAGCAAGTATTTTGTTCTATATCTCTAGAATAGATTCTGTCCCCCCGACTCTCAGCACATCTTTCATTGCAGCAACATTCCTGATAAATATACCAAGATTGTTTAATGACCTAAAGAGGCTTGTTGTTGTTGTTAGCTGCCTTCAAATCCTGTGTAACTCACAGCAACCCTGTGGATGAGACATCTCCAAGACCCCCTGTCCTCTACTGCTCTACTTAGGTTTTGTAATTTCAGACCTGTGACCTTGGTTGAGTCTAGCCATTTTGTCTTTCTCTCTTTCTACTGTCCTTCACCTTTCCTAGCATTATTGTCTTATCTAATAAGTCTTGTCTTTCCATGATGTGGCCAAAGTACGACAGCCTAAGTTTCTCTTGGCTTCCAGGGAGACTTCACGCTTGATCTGATCAAGGACCCATTGGTATTTTTGGCTGTCCACTGTATCCTTAGCACTTTTTTCCAGCACCACATCTAAAATGAGTTGATACTCTTCCTATCTGCTTTCTTCACTGTTTAGGTCTCATATCCATATATGGTGATGGGGAATACAGTGGCTTGGATGATTCTGACTTCAGTTGTTTGCCTTTATTCTTTAGGATCTTAGCTAATTCCTTCATATGTGGCCTTCCCATTCCTTGTCTTCTTCTGATTTCTTGATTTCAGTCTCTACTCTGGTCAGTGTTTGATCTTAGTTTTGAGAACCCTTTAACTATTTGAATTTCCTAATTGTCCAGATTGAATTTAGGTTTGTTTGTGGTCATTATTTTTGTTTTATTTATGTTCTGCATTAAGCAAATAAACACTCTCCTTTTTCTTTCTGCACTTCTGATACTCTCTAAAGAGCACAGAACCTTCCATGCTGAAGTGAGGAAATGTTGACAGGTAAAACATACCTCACTGATCACTTTAAATCACTCAGCCAGTCAAAATATAGCTTTATTAATATGTGTGTGGCAAATTCTCTGTCTCTCTTGCTTGCTCTCTTGGGACAGACACAAAGAGAAGGATGGGCGTTCTTCTGCATCTCTTGACTAATCAAGAGCGATGTGTTGCACATTATCTGGGTGACTCTGCTGCAGTGGGTTTTTGTGTTTTGTTTTTTCTTTTTTTAAAAAAAACCCAGTATGATCTAAATGAGTCTTTTCCATCTCTGACTCCTATAATTTTTTATCTATGCAGCAATTTAATGTGTGGCTTATAATTATTTATCTCTCAGCTTATTTTCACACCAACCTTTTCACCACCATGCTCTTCTGCAAGATGAAATCCAGCCAGTTAACTATTTCAGGGTGATTACATATAATACTCCCCTTCTATCTTTTCTCCCCTTCATATGCTGAAACAAATCAAAACAGGGCTATAAGGGCAAAATGAAGGTTCCCTTTCTTCTGCACAATGAGTTTTAGTCTAGAAAGAGACTTTGGTGAAAGGTTTCCTTTAAAAAAAAGAAAAGGAAAAAAAGAATGCCAAACAGTTTAGAGAAGATGCTCTTGATCAGGGGTAGGCAACATTTTTGAGCTGGGGGCCGGGTTGCTGTCCCTCAGACAACTGGGGGGCCGAAGCCAAAAAATAAATAAGTAAAGAATTTTTAAAAAATTATATAAATAAATAAACCGGACCAAATGTAGGACAAGATTTTCAAATGGAGGACACTTTTTTAAAAAATTGAGTACACACGAATAAATTTGCTGATTTTTAAAAAAATGTTAATATAAATGCATGTTTCTGAGGCTTCTATAGACAATTGTCCCCCCTTGCCCCTGCTTGCCCACCACTTGCCCCCCTTGCCCGCCGCTTCCCCCTTACCCGCCTCCTCCTGATAGG
The DNA here is from genome assembly GCF_019175285.1 of Sceloporus undulatus. Lineage (NCBI taxonomy): Eukaryota > Metazoa > Chordata > Lepidosauria > Squamata > Phrynosomatidae > Sceloporus > Sceloporus undulatus. The sequence goes on along the minus strand of NC_056526.1, from coordinate 25,001,373 downwards.
CCAAAGGCCCCGGCGGCAATCGGTGGCAGGACTGGGCTGGGGCCGGTCCCAAGGCCTCGCTGGGCTGCATCCAGCCTGCGGGCTGCAGGTTGCCTACCCCTGCTCTTGATAGTCCCAAGAAGGCAGGTCCCCATGGCTGCAGATCTGATTCCCTCAAACTAAGTATTACATTCATTTAATTTAAAAAAAAAAAAAGGGGGGGGGAGGAGAAGTGCCAATGAGTTATCATAGATAGGCTTAGGCCTGTTACAGACTGCCAAAATAAAGCTGCTTCGGGTCTCTTTGGAAGTATGCTATTTAAATGAAGCATGTATCCTAAGAATCTGGAAGCTGCACCAAAAGTTGCACTCCGGTGCTTTGGAATGGAGTGTGGCTTTGGTGCGACCTCCGGACTCTTAGGACCCATGCATCATTTAAATAGCATACCTCCGAAGAGACCCGAAGCAGCTTTATTTTGGCAGTCTGTAACAGGCCAATGTCTGTCCAGATCAGGCTCCCAGTCACACTACACAATTCTATCATTGTGATTTCCACATTAGCTACCATAGCAACATCCTACTGAATCCTGGGATTGGTAGTTTAGGGAGGAGCATTTGCAATTCTCAGCCAGAGAGTTCTAGTGCCTCACCAAACTACAACCCCAGGAATTCATGGGATGGAGCTCCGGTGGTTAAAGTAAAATCATAGTGCTATTATTCTGTAGTGTGAAATGGCCACAGCTGAAAAAGTGGGATGACAGAGAATTAATCAGTACTGCCTCTGAAAAACCAGTTGGAGTGTATGCAAATGTGCACACATGTGTATATGTGTGTACAGAAGCACACATTTGTTCTGGAGAAAAGAGGAATTCCATTTAACCATCAACAAGTACTGTATTGTTTGAGAGATACTACCTTTCAGTAACTGAAGCCCACTCCAAAGCTAGGCATCTGGATAATCTGGATAATCATATAAGTACAAAAATGGCACCAGCACTCTTCCATTTGTTGCATTCTGCTGGTCTCTCCGATTCTACCTTCTCACAAAATGTGCATCCCTAAATTAAAGGAATTCAGCTGACCTCACCCAATTCTTCATTCTCCAGACACTGATGTAAATAAAAATTGCTTATAATATTCTTGGTGGCTGACTTCCTTTTAGTCTGACAAATGATAAAAGATGTGTCCAGCCATCCCAAATTGATGTTGTGGAGGCCTTATTAGGTGTCACCAACAAGAACAGATTATACACAACGCAAGTCACTTATTCATTTATTTTTAGCATTTCTAATTCACCTTTCAGTATTAAGAATTTTCAAGCAGATCTTGGAAAGTTTGTTGAAGGGAAGTGAAAATGAGATCAGGAAATCTTCTATTACTAAGCAGTGGTAGGATTGTGCTTTGAGTTCCAGAGCACCATCCTACCAATGTTCAATTATAGATGGCTTCAGTGTCTCATTAAATTCATCCTTCTTCATCAGATCTGGGCAAAGTACAACCACTCCAACCCACCCACCCCAACTTTCCTAACCTTTTCCCCAACGTAAACACCAATAGTGATAAATCATAAATCCAAAAGTGTTCAAGGGAGCGATTTGCCATCTAAACATATTTCTAAACTCCCCCAGGCTTTTTTGGCCTAGTAGGCCACTCAGGACTACTGTCCCATTTTCACACTGAATAGTCCCCAGAATTCAGAAGCCATATCAAAAAGTCAATGTCAAACAGTTCATGGTTAGAAGCCGTATATCAGAAAAGAGCCCAGACAATCAGGATTGCAGAGTCAGAGTAAACAGCCCAAGGGTCATAAAACCAGTACTCAGAGAAGCTGAGTGAGGTCAAGAGATGAATTGAAAGTTTGCATCCAATAATTTGACTGAAGGAAGTTTTAGCTCATAAATGAAGACCAATGGACCATATGTTGCCCAGCCTAGTTAAGATAAATGGATATAATGGCATGCTGAATGGATCCATAACTGAACAGAGGTAAGAAGATCTAGATACTGGACAATTCAAAGAGTAGGACTAGATGGGTTGGGCAAACAGGCCCACCATCGGTACATGAGCCAGAATGAGCATACTGTGGTAAACTAGAGCCAATGTCACTTTGTGCAGCATCCTTCCTGAATTATGACTTATGAAATGAAGTCCAACTTTGTTGTTCTTTGCAACAGAGCCTCTGGTTCAATATACAACAAAATCAAATAGAAAAATAGAACAGCAAGAAAGACATTATTTTTTTAAATAAATTCAAACCAAAGGCATACAAGGAATATGACTGCCTCAGCACGTACCTGACTACAGATGCTCATTTTATTACTTTAAGTATATCTTCTCCCTTTATAGAACAAAATAATGTTTATTCCCAAACAGACTATTTAACAGAAAAGATACTCCATTTTATTCCTGCAGGCATGATGGTGCTATGATTTAAGTGAGTTTGTAATGCAAAACTACACATGTTCAGAATCTTCTGAAAAATCAGGGTTAACCAGCTTTCTCTTCCCATTCCCTTCCCAGCATATTAAAAATTTAGAAGCAGCTGTAAAGCATAGGATGGTGGGGGATTGGTGGGGGAAAGAGAAATGTTAGTTGTGTGCTTTACAACTGAGGCAATACAGATAGCCATGGGGGGGAGGGGTCCCTTAAAATCATTAAGTCTAGGTTCTAAAAACATCCAATTGCACCACTGGCATTTACTATAGCTTAGCAGAATTGTCTGCATGGAAAATATTTGGCTTGAAATCTAGAGTCCAAGAGGAAAACCCTCAGACAGGGAACCAATCACTTTCACAACTTTCTTGGGAGTAAAAATGAAAATAATGGAACTGACGTAGACTTCGCCATGGGGCTCCCAGTAGCCTCCCATCATTCCTCATTATTTAATTTTTATTGCGGGGGGGGGTGGTGGTGGTGGTGGTGGTGGTGGTAAACTATTACTTCTGTAACAGAGGCAGTGCTACCACTGGTAAAGAGCTACTGGTGGCTGGCATTTCACTTCTGCACAGAATACCCTTCGAGGGACACTATTGATCTATTTGTCCATTATTATCAGTGTGTTGAATCAATATATGAAGATAGTGTGCTAGTCGCATGCTGTCAGCTCTAGTAGGAATAAGTTGCATCATTCATTTGGGAGAAGTGAAATTTGGGATCAGCAGCCAAAAGTGGCTGCCCCCAGATTCTGGGACTTCTTTCTGGGACTGGCACCCTCCCTATTTTCTTTTTGCAGGCAAATAAATACTTTTTTATTATGTCAGGCATTTGATGAGTGATTATATCAGGCCCATCTTACACAGTGCACCAGGTGTGTGTGTGTGTGTTTTAATGATTGTTTAATTGTTTTTTCAACTTTTCTGTTTTGTGAGATTTAAATATTTTTTTTAAATTGTTGTAAGCTGCTTTGAGTCCCAGTCTGGGGAAAAGGTGGGATACAAATAACAACAACCCTTCTAATGGACTTCAGAGACTGCTTCTTTTGGGACTAAGGGCCTTGATGGAGAGAGGTAGGAAGAAGTGACACATTTCTGGGGGGGCGGGTTGGTTTCAAACAGCAAATTTGCTATTCTCTGATATGATGCACTCACCATCCCATCACTGTCAGCAACTAGTTTTCTTAGCTTTTATAGATAAGGAATGTTGGCTCCTTGAATGCTGGCAGGCCATGTGCTTTTCATTTTGTGATTTCCCAGCATTTGCCCCCATTCCAAAAGGTTAAAATCTCTCATAAGGATTACTTAGTGGACTACAACTCTGGAGACCAGGGTTCAATTACCAGCTTGGTCATAAATCCCACTGGGTGACCTTGGACAAGTCACATGCTCTCAGCCTCAGGGGAAGGCAATAGCAAATCTCCTCTGAACAAATCTTGCCAAGAAAACCCCGTGACCCAACAACAACAACAGATAATAAGAGCTCTAAGCTAAAATGTGCTAGCATTTTTGCCTTTGGTCCTGCCCATCACTCAGATCCCCCTCCCACCCAAAAAAATCTGTGAAATTGCCTTTGAGGCAATTTTGACCAAGATTATGTATGTGAAGTTGCCTTTGGGCCTTAGGCTGAAAGAAGTGCCGCACCCACACCCTCCTCAAAAGGGCTTAAAACAGCTTCACAAACACCTTCAGTGGACAATGGAACATTATAAAATCACTGTATAAAACTAAGAGAAAACTCATTGTTGAACTATGACAGCTTTCTAGGCAAACAAAGCTACTGAGATACAGCATAGCTGGTAAAGCACTGAGGTTCGCAGGGGGAAAATCTTTAGTGGGGAAATTCAATGAGAGCAATGTCACCTAAAACAAGCCACTCGGGACTAAGCAAGCTCATTGGCCATAGAATGAAAAACTATTGTTGTGGATGGAGACTGAAAATTAGAGGTAAGGGCAATGGGATGAACTTTCCTGAAAGAAAGAAATACATGGCTGGCTGGCTGGCTGAAACATGGAGAACACATGGCCGGATGGCAGGCTGGCTGAAACTGCTGAAAACTCTTATGTCAGTGGAGCAGCGAGTCTATTCCAGGTTTCAGGGCAAATTAGTCCTTACTCATCACCCCACTGACATGGTTATCACCAGGCACCACTGAATACTAAAGCACCGCCACATCACAATACTATGGCACAGCTCAGACAAGTGACCTTTGGACTATGGAGTCAGAATGGGGATTCTGGAAGTTGTAGTCCAAAAGGTTATTTAACAAAATCTGGTTACAGGTTCCATTTGTTTCACACAAATGCAAATGAACCCTGTGTTGATATGAAAGTCCATCATGCTGGGTGGCAAAACTGAAATGGGTATAAGCTGGGCCAGGGTAAAGGCTGCATGCTTTCTCTCCCAGAGATATCTGGCCAAATGGAACCTTGACCCTCACTGAGCCCTCTTATGCAATTTTAATCAGCCCAACCTTGAGAGAGGGAATAGGAGACTGAGACCCTTCTGAATAATTCATAGTCTTTGTTGTGTACGGCAGAGGAGTCCCTCTCATGTCAGTAAGTGATAGGCTTCCATTGATTTCTCCTCCTCACGGTCCCTAAGTGAGAATTGAGTTTAAAATTCAAATAGTAAACAGAGACACTAAGGGCAATTTGAGTACAGCCAGCAGCGATAACTTAAACGAAATGACATCGATTTTATATACATACAAGGATGCCTGTGCATGCATGCCATGTGCCTGCATGAGTATGTACACCCCCACACAAGAGGAAAAGCAATTAGCTCTCCTACCCAAATCATGAAGGGCTAACGATTACCTGTCATGCTTACCATGCCCAGCCTCCATTACAGATATTTAATTTAACACTAAATTTGCCATTAGCTACATATACCTCCTGGAACACACGTATGGGAAAAGCCAATATATGCATTCACTTTGGCAAGAAGAATTGAAAATCATGATTTCAGACAATGCATGGGCTCATATTTGGTCTTTACCCCCATAGAATCATAGAGTTAGAAGAGACTGCAAGGGCCATCCAGTCCAACCCCTTGCCATGCAGGAAATCACAATCAAAGCATCCCCGACAGATGGCCATCCAGCCTCTGTTTGAAGACCTCTAAGGAAGGAGACTCCACTACACTCCGAGGGAGTATCTTCCACTGTCGGACAGCCCTTACTCTCAGGAAGTTCTAATGTTGAGGTGGAATCTCTTTTCCTGTAGCTTGCATCCATTGTTCTGGGTCCTGTTCTCTGGAGCAGCAGAAAACAAGCTTGCTCCCTCCTCAATATGACAGCCCTTTAAATATTTAAACAGAGCTATTGTATCACCACTTAACCTTCTCTTCTCCAGGCTAAACATCCCCAGCTCCCTAAGTCATTCCTCATAGGACATTGTTTCCAGACCCTTGACCATTTTAGTTGCCCTCCTTTTTGAACTGTGGTGCCCAGAACTGGACATAGTATTCCAAGTGGGGCCTGACCAAAGCAGAATAGAGTGGCACTATTACTTCCCTTGATCTAGACATTATACTTCTATTGATGCAGCCTAAAATCGCATTGGCCTTGTTAGCTGCCACATCACACTGTTTACTCATGTTCAACTTGTGGTCTACTTGGACTCCTAGATCCCTTTCACACGTAGTTTCATTCAGCCAGGTGTCTGCCATCCTATATCTGTGCATTTCATTTTTCCACCCTAAGTTGAAAAAAGAATACACCATTCCACAGCAGGCCCTACTAGTGGTTGATTTATACCCTTTGGCCATACAAATCCTGTTCAGCATTTGTGAGGAAGAATACTTTGAAAACCATCCATAGGTGGTATTTGACACCTGTAACGCTGTCTAAAAATGGTTAAAATGCTTTCTCTGGATTGCTGGAGGGATTTTAAATCTAGAGGCTCTTATATCCATATGTGGACTGAATGTCCTAAAGTAAGAAAATTTTGTGATGCAGTTCTCTATGAAATTTCATGTATCACTTATAAAACCGTAAATTTATGTCTAATTTTGCTTTTGCTTTCTATATTTGTTAAAGGCAAATTCTAACTTGAAACATAGGAAACTGGTTTTTCTTATTACTGCTGCCAGATTAGAAGTAGCTAAATGTTGGAAGTCAGGTGACCTCTCAATTGAGAACTGGTGCTCTAGAATTTAGGGGCAGAAACTGTCTGCCACAACGAGGTTTTGTATTGGCCACAAAAGGAATGACACATTTCAAGAAGACTGGATGATTTTTATTGACTATGTTAATCATCACTCCCACTGGATCCAACTTCCTACTTCACAGATGGATCTTTGGATGGACACTCTCTACACCTTGACAAAGCAGACCCTCTGGCTCTTGCTGAGAACTAATTTTTTTATTCTGCTGAAGAATAACTGTTCATCAGATACCTACCCTTGACCCTTGCAGTTACTTGTTCTTGTTTTTGTCATTGTTCCACAGGCTTTATGTGTTTTATTGTAAAAACTCAATAAAAAATAATTAGGAAAAAAAACACACTAAGGGGCTTTCTTTACCGGCATTTGGGATGTCCGGAGGACGTCCCATTTTAAAAAAGGGGTGTCTCTTATAGACGCCCCTGGGCCTAGTATGGACTCCGTCCGTACAAGATGGCGCCAGCCCTTCTACATTGCCGCGCCATCTTTGCGTAGCGGACGCGGAAGCGTCCGACACGTCGCTCCGTTGTGACGTAGCGAGTGCGCCCCTGGCGCCTCGCTACGTCACAAACGTAATGGAAAAAGAAGCTCCATTTTGGAGCTTCTTTTTCAGTCCGCAGGGGAGCCGTGTGGAGGCTCCGGCTCCACCACGGACTAGCCGGTGGCGGCGGCAGACTGCCGCAAAGCGGCGGTCTGTACCCCGCCTAAGTTTGCCAAATGGGCCAACATGTCCTCTCCATTGAAGATCAATGTAAAATGGGCAGGGTCCCCCCCCCCCCATGGATGCTACTATGAATAGGAAGGTAACTTTGGGTAATGGGGTAGGCAGAAGACTAGGGAGAATTAAACAACAACAATGTTTATTGATTAGCCCGTGGGTCATATCAAAATACAACAAATACAACAAAATTTGTATAACCTCTGTAAAAGCATTCTATATAAAAAGTTAAATAAAAAGGATATAAAAATGAAGTAAAAATATAAATACAATAATAATACATTAAATAAGTATAGAGGATATAAGTTTACAGCGCTTCATAAATAAAGGTTAATCATAAGTTTATACATCATATTTCTTCATCACCCCTACAATTTACTTCAATCAGCCCCACATATGAAGATCTCAGAGGAATTGTTTTACTTAAATACCAAGCTGTCATGAGAAATATTTATGACTCTTGACCACTCATAAAATACATTGTTCTAATATGGGTATCCCAATGCATTGTTCACTTAATATAGGATCCGAGATACAAATCTCTTGCCTGCTGATACAGTTTGCACTTAAATAGTATATGTGCTATATCCTTAATTTCATGCTCTCCACAAATACAGATTCACTCATTATAAGGGATGCCATTAAATCTCCCATATCTTACCATAGTGTCAAGCTGATCAAATCTAGCTCGAGTAAATGGAGAGTTAAACAAAAAGCTCATCCCAAGTGGAATGCAGGAACAATTGTGCGACTAACAATTCCCACTCATTTTACTGGGTTTAATTTAGGTAGAATGGATGTTGGATTTAGACGAACTACACAACCCACTATGTTGTTGGATTGCAACTTTTATTAGCCCTCGAAAGAACAACCAATGGGGAGGAACACTAGGAGCTGCAGTCCAACAACTGGAGGGCTTCATGATTCCTATCCTTGTTTTTTTCTACAAAGTAGCATTTCTCACTTTTTTGTTTGTTTGTTTGCTATGGAATTTCTCCTTTGAACATCTTACTCTGCTGACTTTTTGTAATGTGTACACATACCCAGGTTCTCAAAGACTATGCCAACAGAATGCATGCTCTGGCACCTTCTGCCATGGTAGTAAGGCTTTGAGTATGTCCCAGAAGCAGATTTGTGTGTGTGTGTTCTCTGGGAACTAACCCAGAGCAGCAGCAGCATCAAAGAAGCCATGAACCTGAGTTTGTAAGACCGGATAGGGTGATATGGAGGTCTCTCATTCATATGGTCACCTTAAATCAAAGTCAATCTGATGCCAGTTAATAACAACTCGTAAAGTATTTGTTATCATATCTTTGCAGATATACCCAGCTACCTTATAAAGTCTAAGGAGCTCATAAAAGTTGTCTGTGATCCTTTGCCAGGGCTAGTAAAGTTCAAACAATACTCTACATAAATTGAAAATAGTAGAGTAGATTAAGCATGTTATTATTGTCTCAGGATTATTTTTGTTTTCGTACATTGTATATATGTAATGAACTTTTTTTAATAATAATAAAAAAAAAGAAAATGTGTTTTTTTCAAATGTCAAAGTACAGATCTGAAGGTGCATATTGAAAAATGAAATTGAAAATGTAAGTTTTATTTACAAAAACTCATTTCAGCTCTAGTTAGAATTGGCACATATATATAGCCACTAGAGATCAGATCTCATTTTGCTCATTAGATACAAGATGAGAATGTTTTATATGCCCACAGACTGAAGTTCCACCTTATACAGCAGCCTTCCTCAAACTGGTGTCTTTAAGATGTGTTAGACTACAGCTTTGGCCAAATTGGCTGAAACAGAGTTGTAACCCAGCAGATCATGAGGGCACTGGTTTGGGGAAGAATGCTATATAATAATGGCATATGCATTCAGAGAGGACATAACTCAATGGCAGATTACATGGTTTGTTTGTAGAAGGTTCTGAACCCCATCTCTCACAGTTCTGGTTAAGTCTAAGAAAGAATCCATTTTGAAAGCCAAGAGAGCTTCTGCCAGTCAATGTTCACAATACTTGGCTAGAACAATCATCTGGCTCAATATAATGCAAGTTCTTATGTTCCTATTATTCAAAAGTCAGTTACTGTGTAGTCAAAATGGCATCACCCACAGGAGATATCAGCAGATTTAAGAAATTTCCAAGGCTGGTAGAAGTAAAAGAAAAGAAAAGAAAAGAGTTTCCTATGTCCAGCAAGGACTCATCATGTGGCACAAAGTGTTGACAGAGAGTTGGACAGATGACTGGTAAAGTCGGGGTGGAAAATGGAATAGAATACACTGAAAAATGGTATGACTGGTTGGCTGGAATGCTGCAAAAATCAGTCTGCAACATTTTGTTTCAGATCCTTCTTGTGGTTACATCACAAAAGCCTAGAGAGCCACATGGTGTATTTTTGGACTAAGACTCCAGGTTTTAATCACCCATGGAAACCCACTGCATGACCTTGGGCAAATCATATTCTTTCAGCCTAAAAAAAGGCAATGGCAAACCTGTACTGAATAAATCTCGTCAAGAAACTCCTATGACAGAATTACTGTAAGTCAGAATTGACTTGAAGGCACACACCACCACCACCAACAACAACAACAAGATCAAGCCTATTAACTCCATCTAGCTGTCATAACTTAAAAGGTATTATTTATAATAAATATTTGTAGCAGTCTTTCAAATTGCCACTCTCCTAGGATTTCCCCACTTTATCATAAGTGGGATTTTATATGTTTTCCAAATGAAAAAACTATCTGCATGTGAAAGCCTAGAG
>NC_056526.1:24973897-24986311 GCF_019175285.1 Sceloporus undulatus | reverse complement strand
AGCGGTGAACAGCAAGTAAGCTAATTAGCAAGTAAGCTAATTTGCCCCCAACAGTCTGGGTACTCATTTTAGCGACCTCGGAAGGATGCAAGCCTGAGTCGAGCTTGGGCCCTTTTGCTGGTCTTGAACTCGCAACCTTGTGGTTTTGAGTGAATGGCTGCAGTACAGGCATTTAACCACTGCGCCACCGGGGCCCTATACTTTCTACTTGTTGCTCTCTTATAGCCTTTTCAGTAGTGCTATTCAGAGTTGTGGAATGTTCTTCCCAGAGATGCTTGGCTGGCCATATCTTCCATTATCTTTCTTTTATGGCTCAGAGGCAGAGATGGGGTGTGTGTGGACATTTTTTGGGGACAATAGTGTTAGGAACTAGGTATGTAACCCTACCCTGGTGTCATTTTCTCAATATAAATCCAATGGTGTAGTGAAACATTTTGCATTTCAAACATTCATCAAGATATCCCTCCCATGTTGAGAGCTGATTGGTCCATCGTAAAAAAAACAAACCATTTGTAGCACTTTCACCTCCTCCAGAAGCAGTTTCCCCTCCAAACCAAGTGTCTTAATGGAACATTCATGACCAAAACAACTCCCCTAGTACTTGGTGTTGCAACAGGAATAACTCACAACAATATATGTTTGCTGGGAAAATAATTCTCTCCTCTTGCCACATGTGCTGTGTAGCTAAGTTGGTGGGAACATGATAGTCTGATGGGAATGTGAGGATGTATCTGCATCCCTGCTGATCAAAAAGTCATTTTATTTCTACCATGTGAGCCTTGGTTTCACTAGACCCTTCTGCTAAGAGCTTTCCTGAAAAGTGGCAAGAGATAAAAACATGGATGTCTTTGCTCACCTATCCTAACATAGCTGTTAGAAACTTTGGGTTCAGAAAAGGTGGAGCAATTTGTATCTAGGAAAAGACATGTGGAAAGTGTTAAACAATACCTTCCCCAAGGCCATACTACAACACTAATCTCCTGCTCCTTCAGATATGAGTTTATTTTATGTTTAAACCTAAAACACAGCTTGAGAAAACTTTGCACAATTAAACTCCTACCCTTTCTGTTCAGAAGAGTATTGGCAAGATGTCAGAAGGCAGTTCTGCAGAAGTTTCCTGGTGCCTTTTTGGCATGGTCAGTTAACTTGCTGGCAGCTGGGGAGTCTTAACAGCCTGTGCATTCCTTGTCTGTTAAGATCAGACGACCTAGTGGACTAGAAATGAAACCAGTTTTGGGGGTGAATCATTTGAATCTTTTCAGCTGAGACTTAGAAGAATTTAGCATAAACCCACACAGTAATAAAAATAATAGTGATGATAATGGATAATAATTATTTAGGTACTTTGCTACTGCTGAGATTTCAGCAAAGAGGAAAAACAAAGCAAACAATGACTTCTCTCCTGCCCTCTCATGCCAATGACTTTGAGCATGCTGCGGAGACAGAAGTAGGAAAGGCAGAAAAGATAAGAAGAGACTCTATGTGAGTCTCTATATGCAGAATAGGCATAATGCCGGGGGCAATGATTATTATTATTGTAATTGAAGTTTGAGGGGGGTATTTTTAGGTTTCTAAATCTGTACTCAGAAATTATCTTTAAATACTGTAGCATTCAGTCAGTGTGGAGCTTTTTAAAAAATTCTCACAGCTGGGGTAACATACGGCATAGTAATTTTGTGATTGTAGCTGCATCTCCCACACTTCAAAATCATAAAAGCTCATCTACTTCCTTGTCCCATTTTCTTTCAAAACTGGCATGTAGAACTAAGTGCCTCTATCTGTCAGTGCTTTCTGTGACAGCTGCCTCCAGTCCAAAGTTGCCTGGAAATGGAGCAGATCGGAAGCCAAAAATCATGACATCAGGGTGAGGTGGGGATGTATGTTGGTAACCCCTCAGGGAGAAATTGGCATGAGTGTATGAGTGGTTCACAGGTGCCATGCCACAGCCTGCCATGGTCTTGTAACGGTTACATTAACTGGTAGACAGAGTAGAGCCTCTGGATTGTGAGCTGAACTCTTTAGCCTTGTTTTCAGAGATAAAGATCAACTCCCAATTTAATTGGATTGTTGCAACAGAATTGGAGCCCCCAACTTTAACTGGTCTCCGCTATCCAAGCTGTGAGACGGAGGGGAGGTATTATACTGTAGCAGCTCTGCTTAAAGTCAGCATCTTTCCCCATGTTCCCCAGGTCAGAGAGTTACATGTACCTGGGAATTTCTGGAAATCTCTGGAGACATTCACCATGAACTGGAGATCTCCACAGAATATAGCATGTCAGGAGCTTATCCCTGCTGTAATACATCAGCAGCATCCATTGATCCCCATTATATTTAGCAAAAATCTTCTTTCACACAAATGGCTTAAGATAATCTTGATTATCTGAGAATCTGGTTGCTGAGTCTAATGTGGATTCAGCCTCAGACCGAGACAGAAGACCCTGTGGTGAACAACCAGAGCAAGGGGCAGCTAAACTTATGTACAGTTCACTAATATATTTAAAACTATTTAATTATGTATGGAAATATGTTCATTTTATATATGGAAATGCTTTTAATTAGGTATGAAATGCCCTTTTCTGTGCAGCAAACCTGTTTTCTGCATAAAAAATGTTATTTTCTGCATTTTCTTGTGCAGGAAATTTATTTTTTGCACAAAACCCTACATTTTTTGTACAGAGTAGTTCCTGAACAGTGATATGTCTTTGAAAACTGCAGTTTTTGATTATGTCAGTTTGCAGTGAAGAGAAAAATAGTAGAATTACTCTTTTCGCAACAATGAAAATTATGGAGAGTGCTTCAAAAAGAGGATGCCTCCAACTAGACAACTATCCCCTCGGTCGTTTTGGCTAGAGGATTCTGGGACCTGGAATCAAAAGCAGTAATATTTCCAAGTTCTGAATAGAAGTAGGAAAATCTCAGAGGACATCTAGAATATTCTTGAAATAGCCAAGGCCGTGCCAGTAGGTAAAGCCTTGGTAAAGGTTATAACCTTTGGAAGATGTGATGCTGACACATTTTACAATGAAGCATATGTCTTCAGTGAATGCATTTTGGAGATATATAACCAGTATTCCTACACTCTGTGACTGCTTTTCATGTTAATGACAATTCAGCATCTAAATTTCAGCCTTCTGGCTAGAGGCTGATAAATCATCCAGGCAAATCCTAGGGAAGTGGGCAGTAAGATTTTATTGGCACCCTGCTGCAGCACGTTGCAGACTCTTTGATCCATAATGAAAAATATTATTAAGCCTGGCTTCTGTTTCCTTTTAACTGACACTGTTTTTCATAGAAGATTGAAGGCGGGAGGCATCTCACAAGTTTCAAAATCCAATCCGTGAATCAAATCCTGCTGCAGCAGGGTTTCTTCTTGCTAAATCCTTTGCAAGAGATGTACATTTGGCACTCTCTTGGAACCTCTTGGGAAGTCAATAAAAATACTTTCCTTGAAAACATCACCTTTATAGGAATTTGAAGATTTGTCCCATCTACCCCTGCCTTCTAAATTGCCTTATGCTTCAGCCAAAAGTCTAACAAATGTACTATAGCATGAGTTTTTGTGGAACTTTAGTTCACTCCATTAGATGCCTGGGGAAATAACTTCATACGTATGCTGAAGTTGGCTATAATTTATGAAAGCCCAAACGGCAATATATTTGTCAAGGCACTAGTGGGTAAAGTTTGTTCTATGGACTGCTTACAGCTTACCATCCCCACACCTGCCCCAGTGGAGCACGTTTTAGTCTTCTGGGACATGTCTGTTTTACTGTCCGACCATATTTGGGAAAATACTTTATTTCAACGTTTGATGGTATTTGATGGTAACTTGGGTTCAGCACTGAAACAGCCAGTGAAGTGCAGAGCTTTTAAAGTTATTCTATTTATTAGTTTATTAATTTTATTTTAAAGAAATAATTATGTAACTCATGATAACCCACATTATGCAACTTACTGTAATTTCCTAATGTTAATGTCCCAACAAAATTTTAGTAACTGGTTAAATTGCTTGCTTTATTGCTTGTTGCTTTTTTGTTATTTCATTCCTGTTAATTGTCATCAAATAGTCTTATGGCGGCCTTAAGAATGAGAGACTTCCAAGTCACCCTGCAAACACAGAGCTGTGGCTTCCTTGATTGAGTGTATCCATCTGGAATGCAGTCTTCCTCTTTTCCTACTGCCTTCTACCCTATCAAGCATTATAGTCTTGTCTAGTGAGTCATGTCTTCCTCATGATGCGGCCAAAATATGAAAGTCTCAGTTTAGCAATCTTGGCTTCTAGGGAGAGTTCAGACTTGGTTTGCAGTTGGACCCCTTTATTTCTCTTTTTGGCAGTCCATGGTATCTCTAGAACCCTTCTCTAGCACCATATTTCAAATGGATTGATTCTCTTCCTGATAGTTTTCTTTACTGTCCAACTTTCATGATGCTATATAGAAATTGAAAATATCATGGTGTGGACAATCTTGTCTTTATTATTTATTATTCAATGATTATTACTTTATTACCTTAAAAGAAGAAGATAGGGTTGATAAAAGAGTGGCATAACACTTGTGAAAAAATCTACATCCAATCTTTCTGAAAATGCCTGTCTTTTAAAACTAACTTTTAAAAGTAACTAAAAACATGAGATATTGTACCAAATAAGCAGTATTGTCTCATTTATTGATGTTACTTTTGAAATGTGGTTTCATTATACCCTTGTTATGCTCCTAAAACTGGAAAAGTATGTCATGACAAGTAACTACTTTAGCTGGATCAACACTGCGGAATTAATGCAGATTGACACCGCTTTTACTGCCATGACTCAATGCTATAGGATTCTTGGATTAGTACTTTTGTGAGATATTTAGCCTTCTCTGTCAGAGAGCTGGTGCCACAACAAACTACAAATCCCAGGATTCCATAGGATGGAGCCTTGACAGTTAAAACAGTGTCAAACTGCATTAATTCTACAGTGTGCCAGCAGCCTTTGTTTCTAATGAGTTCAATGCTCTGGTGAAATGTTAGCAATGACAGAATGGATCTGTGTTTCTGACTAAGGATCCTTTTTGTGGTTCCAGTAGCCTGCTTGATTTTTCAAAAGGAAAGAAAAGGATTCTGGGAAAGCAGCCAGAAGACACACTAGTGACTTGCTTCTTTATAAAGTCATGAGGGTCAGACAGAAAGGCAGTTCCGCTAAGGCCAGGAAATTATTTCTTCGTGTATTTTGTCTCCTACTTTCTACCCAACTTTGCTCAAGGAGAATATAGCGAAAAGAAAAACATGCTATGGAATTCTGGGATTTGTAGTTTGCTGGGACACCAGAGCTCTCTAGCAGAGGCAGCTAAATAGCTCACAAAACTATAAATCCCAGAATTCAATAGTATTGACTCATGGCAGCTAGGGTTGCCATAACCTGGTGGCCCCCGTGCCAATCACGGGTTCGGGGGCCCCTCCCGGTCCTGGTCCGGTTTGGGCCCCCACCCGTGCCTTGTTCCTGGTTCGAGGGCCCGCTCCGGCCATTGCCGCTGCTGCTAATGCGGCTGCTGCGGCGCCAACCCACCTCCTCCTCCGGCTCCGCCTTCCTCCTCCTCCTCGGCAGCAGAAGCGCCGCCGCCACCGCGCCTCCAGTGTGAGGGATTGCACTCGTGGGGGGCTCCAAAACAGGAGCTCGTCCCTTGCTTTGGCCAGCCAGCCATTGGCCAGCTGGCCAAAGAGGACGGGCTCCTCGGCGCGCGCCGCCCAGGCCTCAGCAGGGGCCAGTGGCAGCGCACGCGCCTGCCCTGCTTCCCTCCCCGCGTGCCAGCCATCGTGAGGAGGAGGAGGGGGAAGAGGAGGAGGAGGAGGAAGGAGCCAGAGGAAGGGTGCCTTGAAGGGGCCAGGGCAGAATTGGGGCAGAGGAGGAGGAGGAGGAGGAGGAAAGCTGAGTCAGTGGCCATTAGGTCTGCCTTGGTATTTTGGAGTTTTTTAATTATTTTTAAAAATATAAAATACTTATTTTATTTAATTTTTTAATTTTTATTATTGCTTGTTTTTATTTTATTTCATTAATTTTATTATTGCTTGTTTTTATTTTATTTTATTAATTTTTATTATTGCTTGTTTTTATTTTATTACAATTTTTATTATCAAATATATACACCCCTGCCTTGTTTTTTTTCCCATTATTTTTTATTATTAAATATATGCAAGTGCATTTTCTGTGTATTTATGGCGCTTTGAATGCTAACAAGTCTGCCTTTCCTGGACAATTATAGTGATGATGATGGTGATGATGGTGATATTGATATCAATAAGCCTCTAAGGCATGGCCAATGTAACTTGCTGTGATTTTTACAAACTCATGTGCAGTGAAGAAAAACCACAGTCCCTTGACCAAGTACACACTTCTGAGAAGTACAGTTGAACCTGAGGGCAAGAACATTTCTGCCATCTGTCTAGGAATAATGCCAAAATGTCCTCCATTTTGATCATGCCTAAAAAACATGCATTTATATTAACTTTTAAAAAAAAAACTCAATTTTTTGCACGTCCTCCATTTTTATGAAAATGTGTCCTACATTTGAAAATGTTGCCCTACATTTGTCCTAAATTTTCCCGGTTTGGAGGTCCTCACTTATGGCAACCCTAATGGCAGCATTAAATTCCATTATTTCTGCATGCAATTATTTTTATTTATTTCTTTGTTTGTTTGTTTGTATTTTCTGCCTCTTTGTAGGCTGACTTCAGTCCCAGTCTGGGAGAAAGGCAGGACATAAATAAAGGGATGGATGGATGAATGAACAGATAGATATATGGGGTAGCTAAGTGGAGGCTTTTCATTGCAGAGAGCATCTATCTCAAAATACCAGAGACTGAGCGTAGGATAGGGTATAGTAGTTGTACCTGTATCTGTCTGTGGGTTTCCTGGAAGTATCAGGATGGCCTCTGTAAAAAACTAAAAAACCGTGGAAAACGTCATTTTTGGACTATAATCAGAATGTAGAAAGGAGGTTTTAGGCTATGAGGCCATGTTCTAGAAGAGTTTGTTCCTGACATTTTGCAAGCAGCTGTGGCTGGCATCTTCCAAGTAGAAAAGATCCACTTTTGCAGAATGACCCAGCCAGTCTGGTTGCTGGGGATTCTGGGCATGGTGGTCCAAATATATATCTTTTATAATCTTTGCCCTTGGTCCAATCAAGCAGAACTGTTCTCTTCGACATCAAAGTGGTGGTGACTATGGCTGCTGCCACACTGCAGAATTAATGCAGTTTGACACTGCTTTAACTGTCATGGCTCCATCCTATGGAATTCTGGGATTTGTAGTTCCTTGTGGCACCAGAGTTCTCTGAGAGAGAATGCTAAATAGCTTACAAATCTACAAATCCCAGAATTCCATAACATTGAGCCATGGCAGTTGGAGGGGTGTGAAACTGCATTAATTCTGCAGTGTACATGCAACCTATGACTGTGCAGTTTATTTCCTAGTGATTTTATGGGGTGGTAGTGTTTGCATGCCTCATGCGCTGTGCCTGGAGCCCTTTTGGTACTTTACTCTGTTGTAACTTCTTTTATTATGCTGGCATAATGAACTTTTTTTCAGGAGGATGTCGCAAGGGTGGGAGGAATACAGAAAAAGCTTTTACCATCTGAGGGAGAGATGCTCCTTCAGCTCCTAAGAGCTTGCGAGATAGCAGAACAGTTTTCTCTTTTGGCTTGAGAACTTGCCTTGCCCCTCTATTGATCCTGCAAGTCATGACTGTTTCACCTCTGCCATCCCTGTCCCTTCACTGCCACCTGTGCCATGCAGTTACACCAACCAATAGGATATCCACTTGTGGTTGAAAGCCTATTTTCAAACTGTTTCAGATTAAGATCATTCTTTCCCAGCACCACATTCACTGCATTTTTATTTTTAAAAAATCATGAAAAGTGATATATAAATACCTATTTCCTTTCTGAGTATGTGGCATAGTGGTTTGAGTACTGGACTATGACTCTGGAGACCAGGGTTCGATTCCTAGCTCAGCCATGGAAACCCATTGAGTGACTTTGGGCAGGTTCCATGCTCTCAGCCTAAGAGGAAGGCAATGGCAAAACTCCTCTGAAAAAAAATCTTCCCAAGAAATCCCCATGATTGCTTTAGGGTTGCCATAAGTTGGAAATGACTTGGAGGCACACAACAACAACAATATTTAAATGTACAGAAGCTTTTTGTTCTATGTTCCTTAACATTTTTAAAAAATCCTTTTCTCACAAGATATGCATACATAAACCTACAGTGGACCCTTGTTATACGCTGGGGTTTGGTTCCAAGATCCCCCGTGTATAACAAAATCCATGTATGCTCAACTCCCATTGAATATAATGACATAGCAAAATGGTGTCCCTTACAAAAATGGGAAATCAAGGTAAATTTATACTGTTTTGGAACATTTTCAAACTGTGTATGCTTGAATTCGTGTATAAAAAATCCGTGTATAAGAAGGGCCGACTGTATTTGATTTAAAAGAATGGATTTCTACATGCATTTTATCTTAAAATGTATGATACATTTTGTGAAGTGAGAGCCATCTTGCTAAATTTGGGAGAAGTGCAAAATCCCAACGATACCTGTTCAAACCATGTATTAGTCTGAGAGATGCGGTTCAGCTCAGTCTGCCTCAGATACACAGAGATCAGATTCTCCAAGTTTTCCTTAGTCTGTAAATTGCCACAAAGCATCCAGCCATCCTGGCATGGCTGGATGCTTTGTGGCAGCTTCCTCCACAAGGACAGGTTTTTTTCCTTGCCAGTGTGGCCTGTCAGACTATTTGCTCCCTCTTTGTTGTTTTGAATCCCTATCTGTCAGAAGACTCTTGTAACCCAAGATGAAAATGTCTCATTCTGTCTCAGGCATGTCAGTATCTTTAGACTGACAGTTGCTCATTGCTTTTCATTGCTGGAGGGAGCCATTTGTGATTGGCCCCGGGGAAATGTTGTCAAGCAGAAACCTTTTCAGCTGAAAAATAGCTTGTAGTACAGTAACCCTCACTCTTCTATTCTAACCTCAAAAACCTGGTGTTAGCATGACCTTGTTTGGCTGTGGCAATGCAAAGAAGATGCTAGATTTTTATTAGCTAGCAAGGCTCTTCTTATATAAAAACAAATGAGTGGGGTTCTATTTGGAGGGTCACTGTGACAAATGCTCTGAATTTAAACTGTTGCTGAGATTTCTTTTATCTTTCATGCTCAGGGTTGGCGAAGAGAAAATACATAATAATAAAATACACATCCAAGATGTTTTGCTCTGGGAAAAATCAGTAAGAAGCAGATTTAATGTAATGTGACCTAAATTATATATGTAATTGCTTTCAAATAATGAGATGTCAGTTTATAGCACACTGCTCCTCATGTCTACCTAGAAGTAAGTTCTGCTGATTTCAGTGTGAGTTTTTTCTTGGTTATGTAGATACTGGATGCAACTTGGGTTGCATAAGTAAGCACTCACTCTCTCCTTTCTCCCTGTTTTATCCAAGGCTCTTGAAAAACTGGTGGGAAAAAATGTAATCCAATGTATGTGTGGGTTTCTATTCTGTTTGGTAGGTATAATGATAAAGCCCCAAATCACCATGCACACTCTAGGTTTTATTTACTTACATATTTTTTCAGTTGTCCAATAACAGTTCTTTTCTAGGTGGCTCAAAAATATAACAAAGCAATTCAAAAGAACAGAATAACACAAATGACATTCTGTAAAACAACATCAAAGCAACAGTAAAAGAAAAAGAAAAAAAATGTATAAGTCACATGAAACAGGAGATTATACAAATGAGAACATAAAACAGGTCATGTTGAAAGCCCCAGTCCCAGTCCAAGACATTAAGTACAATACCATACAGTGCTGGTTTTCTCAGTCATACTTCATCCTTACAGTGATGGCTGGTAGCTTTCATGTGATGATTTTGTTCTGCTATCCAGTGTCCTAAATCTGTTTTGGGATACGAGTCAGGAACTGGAATTACTCCTTTTTTTTTTGAGAAACTTTATTGAAATATACATATGAAAACACACATACACACAACATAAAACAGACATTACACATTACTGTACATGTTACATACATCCCAAATCCAAAATCTGACCCACATACAAAAATGAAAATACATTGATTTCATCACATTTCAATATACATCCCATACAATCAATAAACAAACACCAATTCTAAAAATAAAGACTTCCAAACCTAGAACACTGGGTAGCTCATACCATATCATTTACTACTCTTTTTATATCTATACATATCTTCCTTTATATGTCTTATATCTTATTGTTAGTGTCACCAAAAAGAAAAAAAAAAGAAAAATATAGAAAGATTGGGAAATTGATGTAGTTCCTTTCATTTATATCTCTTACCCATTAATTTTATTTCACCAACAATTGATCTTTGTTTACCAGATTACCTAAATTTTTACAAAAAATAATGACTCCCTTAAAATTTGAACTAAAACAGGGCTAGGAAACAGCATGAGGGTCTGGGACCCCCAAGATCTCACTGGCAACTTCCTTCTTAGCACACACACACAAACACCAACTCCTTTTCTTCAGCTCTTGCCAAAATGGTGACCAGAAGTGCTATCACAACACTTTGTTTCACCATTTTGGAAGAACTCTGATGAAAACAGAGGTATTTGAAGGTGGAAGGGGATTTCTGGGATGGGAGAGGGGAATTAGGTGGGAGGTGTTTGGTGTATTTTCATACATTTGGGGTTGTTGTTTTTTTAAATGTGGTTTTAAGGCTCAAGTTGTCCCCAAATCATGCAGAAATATTTTTTAGAAAAATGGGGGTGGGAGCTCTCAGGGGATCAGCAGAGGGCTTCACAGGCCACAAAATTGGGGTACAGAAGTGGCGTGCAGCTTGTGGGCTGTACTTTCCTTACTCTGTGACTAAAGCCTGGCATGGATTCACCATCCCATGGACATGGCAGCCACCAAACTTACTGCACATCTCCACATTCTTCTGAGCATTTTTCTAGCCCAACTGCCTCTCGAGTCAGTATGGCCGATCTGCATATCACTGATACAGGGGTATAAGCAACAAGCAACACTTGCTTTGTGTTCACTTGGCTTTAAAAATGTGGGGGAATTAGTGTAGTTAATATCTGCTTTGGGGGGAACCAAAACGGCTGGCTTGGAAAAGGCTGCCCTGTGCACAATTGTTGCAGTCATTGAATTTGAAATCAATCCATAAGCCAAAGACAAGGAAGATGCCATTATTTTGCTTGAAGCCAGTTCACTGTACCATTTAAAAAAATAAATCTGGAATAAGCTGCTCTCAAACCCAACAAGAGCATCAAAGTGCAGAGATCTGAATTCATTGTCAAATGTGCACATGACCTCTTCCTCCATGGATGCGTTTGACATTTACTCTCAGCCTCAGGGTGTTAAGTGGGTAATCTGTTTTGTAGGCCCTGCCATGACAATTTCAATCAAGCTTTGCTAGTGTGTGTGTGCATGTATGTCTGCATATAGAGATACCTTCAAACAGGACTGGGTATGGGTTTCTCTGCTTGAGGGTGAGTGTACTTCACTTTGACATAGATAAGAAATGGAGCCACCCATTCAACCTGTGCTGTAACTTTAACAAAATTGTAACTATGCAAAAGATGTGCAGTGAGAATGATCATTTTTAGAGGCAATCTGAACAAAGCTAATCTAAAACTGCCACTGGAAATGCAGGGTAATAACGAGCCTGGATCCATTGAATTTTGATTGCCACCTTAACTGCCAAATCTGAATTGCCTCACCGGAGGCTGGCTTGGCTGAGATGGTCCTAATCATAAAATGCTGATGAAAGTAAAGAGTTGTAGCTACAAGCTAAAACAGGACAAAAACAGAATAATCAGAAGACAAAAATGTTACATTTTTTAAAACTACAATAGCCAGAATCTCATAGCTCATCAAATAACTGTTTTAGATGGGGAATTGTAGTTGACAACAACAAAAATCGCCTTTCCAAACTGTGACAATATTTACAATTTACAGATTCTCAGGAATGTATGGAAACTGGGGAATGGATGAGAATTTCATTATAGTTTGGTTTTCACATGAATTTATCCAAATTCACCATTTTTTTCATAGTAAAAATGGCTTGGTTTTTTTTTAATGAACAAGAAACAAACTAAAAGTGACAGATTTGTGCATCAAGTTCCACAATTTGAGTTCTTAACTCTAAAAAGTCTTGCTTTGAATCACTCTGCATCCAACCATGTCTGCACTGAATTTAAATTTACAAAAATCTGCAAATTTCTTCATATTCAGGATGGATATAATATTTTAGAAATATGAATATAGCAGTAACTGAATTTGATAGAATCATCTACCCAGGGTCAGGACTTAACTTTTTAAAGCCTGGATTTGAAATACTATGTACTGAATCATGTTGTTACTGAATTTGTGTTGCCATCTTTTTTTTTT